>NC_087215.1:55630132-55657690 GCF_015104395.2 Macrobrachium nipponense | reverse complement strand
TCCCACCAGCAAGTCTGGTATTCAAGTTATTATTTTTTTTAAGGAAACAAATTGATGCTCAAGCTCATGGTTCACATATGCGCATGAAAGACTCATCACTTTCGCCAGTTCAAACTATCCTATCATATTATCATTCAGCCATTAAATCTACCAAAGAATAAAAAACACGGTTTAAGTTTCCTCAAGGAAAGGAAGTTATTGTCTGATAAACAACTTTGGTAATTTTCTCGACTCGACTTCGTACATTTTCTTAATACGCCCCTAAGAAGAAGGAAGAACTGAATGCATGCTGTAAGCACAATGTTTTCCGTTGCAAAGAGAGATTTCTGGTGATAGAAGTTCACTCTCGACGTGGTTCGGAAGCCACGCAAAGCCGTTGGTCCCGTTGCTGAATAATCACTAAAAACACCATACAAACAAACAAACAAACAAACAAACAAACAAACAAACAAACAAGCAGAGAGAGAGAGAGAGAGAGTGTGTGTCATTTTGTCCTTTAGGTTTTTTATTCTGTTCACAAAATAGTCTTATATGAAGTAATAACCATAATATCAGCTAATTGTAATTGTACTTTTAGACGTCCTAACCAAGGCCAAATGAGACGCTTGGTACTGATAATGGCAAGATATCTAAGCAGCAGTACAGCCTGTTCAGCGCATTCATAAACACGCACATTACAAATAATCACTGATATAATAATTTCAGCAACCCGCTAGTTGCGATACACGACAGTGGCCTCTTGCATCAAAAATACTAACCAACATGCTGCGTAATCTTCGTTTTTAACCTTCACGCCTGAAAAGTATGTTTACATATAGTAATGTAAAAAACGTGAAGCATGAACGCCTTGATTTATAATACCTAATCGACAGAAATATTGGGACTATTTAGCGATGCCAATCGGGTATGATCGAGCCTTGGTCTGATGGCTGATGCTTGTAAAACCAGCAGATAGCATACCGTATGTTCTCAGAAGTACCCCTTACAAAAAAGAAAGAACGTTACGTCGAAGAAAACGGTTTAATTCATGTTAGGGTAAACTATTACAACGAGAGAGAGAGCGTTTGAGAGAAACAGACAGACTTGACTTTACATATAAAGTCTGCTTTCATAAGATGGTTTTATTCAGACAAATATCAGATAACTATTTTAATCACCTGATCACATAACACAACTTAAATTGACAGCATTTTTTACGCGTTTATTACATTTCAACTCCACAACTCTATTGAAATCAATAGATGATATCTTGGCTGCCGGCACACGACATGCTTTTCATTAGGAAACTCGCTGTATTGAGGCCAAGGTTTAGGTTGAGACAAATCTCTAAGCAGTTGTGAGTTATCCACACGCTCGAAATCTTTCATAATAACGTAAAGCATAAGAGGCAAGGGTCAATGATACAATTTTTTTTCATTATTATAATTCAAGGGTTGTGCACATTTCAGGCCATGAGTTAGGAAAATACCGCCTGTCTGTGGTTTATATATTGTCGAAAAATTGACTATTATCAGACATTTTGTGCAAGTTTATATATATATATATATATATATATATATATATATATATATATATATGTGTGTGTGTGTGTGTGTGTGTGTGTGTGTGCGTGTGTGTGTGTGTGTGTGTGTGCGTGTGTGTGTGTGTGTGCGAGTAGTACTATAATTACTAGTAACAGGCCTAAGGTAGTCGTGGATTGAGTGGGGGGCTGGAATTGGTTAGGCAGTAATTATATAATTAATTGCAACTTGCAGAATATTATCTAACTGGATTATCTTAAAATTATAATTTGGGAAAAATTAAATTGATATGTCCTTATACGTGCTTATTCTTGTGCCGAATATTTCTTATAATATTTCCACCTTTCTGTTTCTGGGTGCTTGGACTGAGACAAACTATTTTGAAGGCACTTTGTTGCAATTGGCACGAGGGAATATAACTGAGTACAATCTTGTCACTTATCACTGTCTATTCGCACACCACACTTC
Organism: Macrobrachium nipponense; assembly: GCF_015104395.2. Classification (NCBI taxonomy): domain Eukaryota; kingdom Metazoa; phylum Arthropoda; class Malacostraca; order Decapoda; family Palaemonidae; genus Macrobrachium; species Macrobrachium nipponense. The sequence continues at coordinate 55,655,702 of NC_087215.1, read as the reverse complement.
ACACTTCTTCTCTGGTTCTTCCTCTCTGCTTCTTTGCTTCCCTCTCTCTCTCTTCTTTTACACCCTGTGTCTCCCTCTTTCCACTCTTTTCCACTTGCTCTCCACGCTTTGTCTCCACTTCTCCACTCCCTTCTCTATCTCTGTCCGGCCTTTTTATCCGGATGACATCTTCTTGGCACTGCCTGTGGATTTTGGATTTTGACTGGGTGTGGCATCGTCTGAAAGAATTTTTGTCTGAGTGGCTACAGACTTTCTACAAAACCGCCTTCCTGTCATACCTTCTGCAGTGATTTATAGATTCTTCATTTGGAAACGCCTCTTGTTCCTATCCTTTGGTATCCTCGTGGGGCATTTGTTAGGACCTATTTTGGGCGTCCTTACAATCTGGCACTGCTGATTTGATTGGTTAATGCCGTAGGCCTACGCTTGGAAAGGGTGGATTTCGAGTTTAACACTTCCCCTTTTTTAAACAAGGGAGCATAGAATTCCTTCATCTAACATTTTCCAGATAAAATGTTGGAATTACCCCTGGCTCTCTCTGACCTGTCATAAGAAGGGAGCGCCAATTAATCTTGTGAAGAGGGCTTGTGTAGGCGTAAATGAGGTGTGACTGAGTTTTCCGAGTTCCAATTTCTTGGGGGTGCCTGGGTAATACCGCTTGTCAGCCACTTAATCTTTGGTACTTTAGGTAACAGAGGGTTTTATTTGGGGAGATGCTATCCAGATTCTCGATGGCTAAAATTTCCTTGTTATCTGATGTCAGGCTTGAGTAAAACGATCCCTTCTTAAAATCATTATTTCGTTCTTTTTCCCATTTCCCCTTTTCTTATTATCCGTGCCTTCTATTAAGTTCTTTATAAGTTAATGCCTTTTGAAATAATTTCCTTAATTCTTTAACAACACTGTAACATATATATATATATATATATATATATATATATATATATATATATATATATATCTGTAACATTGAAAGGGGGATTTGCCATGAGATACAGAGTGTCTGAGCGACAGCTTAGGGATGCTTACGCATCTTTTTCTTGAGGTGGTATAATCAAAACTGCTGTCGTAAGCAAATCAGTGCCTTCGTCCTGTCGCCATGAGAACTTCGGGGCATGAACACTCTGAACATTAACTGTGGGTTTGTGCGTATGTGTGCGCTTTTCCCCCTACATAAGGAAAAGTATTGTTGTCATGAAGGAGAGTCTATTACAGAGAGAAGGCAAGGCCGGGATGGCTCTGCCAAAGTATTTTTGTTAGTGTCAGCGCAACTGTGCTGAAATGGGTGAGTGTTATTATATCTATTTTGGCCAAAGTGTGGCTGGATGGTATTTGAATATTTGTTTCAGAGATGTTCTGTTTATATGATCTTTGATTATGATCTTGTGCTTACCAGATGTTCTGCTGTCTTCTAACAGGCGTTTTTGGTAGAGGGAACTATTCTGGAAGAGGGGAACTATTTTCTGGAGAAGAGTGGGATTATTCATTGGAGAAATGGAATGGTGTACTGACTTAATTACTGTGTAGACTGTTAGATTAATTACCGAGGGCTATCTGGGTTATTTGGACTTTGAGTTAACATTCCATTTAATCATTCTGTTAAGAATCTGAGTTATTCAGTTAATACTTTGCTTCCAAATAAATGCATATTTTTGTAATTCACGACTCTGATTTATGACCTAGATAATGGAGAGAGAGAGAGAGAGAGAGAGAGAGAGAGAGAGAGAGAGAGAGAGAGAGAGAGAGAGAGAGAGAGAGAGAGAGTTGTTGCCAGTCTCGAGAGAGAGAGAGAGAGAGAGAAAAGCTGCTGGGTATCAGGAGAGAGAGAGAGAGTTGTTGCCAGTATTGAGAGAGAGAGAGAGAGAGAGAAAGGGGGGGGGGGGGAGGGGGGGGGGGCGAGGGAGAATGTATTGCCAATTACCAGTTGTCTGCCGCTCTGGCCTATCGCTACCTTTTAGAATAACGAGATAATGGGCATCATGTTATATATATATATATATATATATATATATATATATATATATATATATATATATATATAATCTAACCTTAATGACAACTAGCAGCCAGTAGATGGGAAGTTAATATTACTGTTTAATTAAATATTGTTTATCACGGAAACTGGGTTAGGTCAGGCCTAAAGTAAATGTAATAAGTGAGAATCTTCAGGTTCTTTAAAACCTGATGGTCATCTGATTAGGATAGCCATAACAGAATTACTTTAGCAGGTAAACATTACATTTTCTGGTTCATGCGCTTAACAGTATTGTTGAAAAAAAAATCTTCATCCTTTACCATATTGAATGGACACATTTTGATCTGTTGTCAACAATTTCTCCTGGTTTTCTAGGATCAGTGGAAGGTTGATATGGCATCACACCAGCCAAAAATACCTGAGGAGTAAATAAATCCTCAGGTATATTTGGCCGGAGTGAACACACTGGATGTTCATGTTCAATCAAATCACAGCAAAATGTCAATGTGTCACATAATTTTGCTACATGTTTTAAAGTTATTCTGTGCCATTACGATTAGATAAATATCCACAGTGCTTTCCACCTATCTTAACACGATTTCAAAGAAAAAATACCTGTTACTTTGCATCTCACTTGAACTGCCGTGATTTGAAAACTCTTTTGAGTGAATATAGCGTTTCAAGTATAAGCACAGCTTTCATTCCTTCTGCTTTGTAACTATTGATTAGATTTTCGTCTAGGCTTCGCATACCTCCGTATAGGGGTAATAAAATTGCTTTTACTTCAAAATGTTTTATTCAACTTTTGAACCAACTTAAAAGATATATTTACCGTAATTTGTACTTTTGAGAGTACAAGATAATTCTACATAACATATGAGTAACAATAAGCTTTACTAGAAAACATAAAATAATCTATGTGAGGAATACTGTACATAAGTTCACTTTAATTATTATTTACTAAAGGCTTTTTCACTCGTCCTGATTTTGATACCCCTGTTAAGCTGAAGTCCTAAATGTAATTGAAATGGTTTTGCAAAGTCTACTCTTTTTTTGCTATGGAATAATAAGACTACGTTTTTTAATCTTATTAAGAAAGGTTAGTAAATCATGTGAAGCAAGAATACCATCCATAGGTACCAATTTGCTCCTGCGGGCTGCTCCAGGAGCAGAACTTAGAGTCACTTGTGCAATATTTACTCCAACAAAATTGAGAATAAGTACAAAGTGACTACAATTTCTACAGAAAGTAGCTACGAAATCCGAAACGTTTGTACTTTGTGCATTGCTACAAATAAAACTTTTAGTTTCTTTTCGGGCAGGGGGGCCCAAGAAGATCTGTGTCCTTTAGGCTGATACTCTTACAACTGTTAGTACTATCTGTTAGCACTATAATATTAATGTACATTTCGACCTGGTTAACTTCCTGTATTCTTGCTTAATTGTATAGTTTATTGAACATTCGTTGACTAAAAGTAATGTTAATTATGATTCCAATAAGATAGTCTAATTACATGCGATTTGGCACTATCAAATGAATTAAACGTTGGGAAATCACATCATGTAAATGTGGCAGTAACATTGTCCTACTATACCATGCATAGCATAGTCTACTCTTTGTGTAGTGTTACTATAGCACACTCTTCTAACGGCCATGTACTACGAATAAATACTATTTTTAGCTTTATCAATAATTACATAAGGGAAGTCAGGCTTAAATTTGAAAGATGAAATGACAAGAGTATGAAAACAATTCAAAAATAAGAAATAAAAAACTTCCAACGCCAATCCTGACTAAACTTATCATAACATTACAAAACTTAACAACTATCATTTTCGTTCGTTAAGAGAACGTGAGGGGACGACGATCGTGCCGTTCACAGTTTCTCCTTTTGAAATCATCATTAGTACGTTCATTCCTTTAGCTGGTTCCGCCAGGAACTGTCAGAAGTCTTGGAAATACACGCGAATAACACCACCTTATACTTGAGGTATGAGGGGCATACTAGGGAACGATGGTGTTTTTCTAGGAGGTCAAAGATGTCATATAAGGTCATCCATGCCATGTAAGGATGTCGAAATGTTCAAGGGAAATTCCGGAAGCTTGGATAAAAATGAAAAAGGGAAAGTTTGAAAGGTTAAGTGGGTTAGACTTATGTCCCTTCCCAGTTGTGTGTGACAAGAACTGAAGATGAAATAGGCTAGGACCGTCCTTCCTCCCTTTGATAATAATGATTCTGTATCATAAGACTCCTAAAAAAGGTATTAAAAAAAAGAGAGACTCCCGATGTCTCTCTAGACTCAATACCACCAGCGCAGAAGCATCACGAGGATGTTCAGCAGCAGAAGTAGGACTAAGGAGGAAGCCAACGCTATTGAGTTGTTGCAGTAATCCGTGTGGCAGTAGTATCCTTTGACGATGGTTCCTTCTATTCCGAGTCCTCTCTCTCGGCTCTCCCTATCCCTGTAGTCTCGCTCCCTGTACTCCCTCTCTCGGTATTCCCTCTCCTTGTATTTGTTCCTGTTCCTGGGCAAAAGGGGTTCGTCTTCTCGCGCCAATGGGCTCCGGACCATATACCTTTGGGTGATCTCATGTTGGCCTGCGAAGGGAAAACAAAGGTGATGTAGGATGCGCATGGTCTCAGTTGGCCGGTGAGGGCGTAAGGTCCACGCCAGGCCTCTTAATACCTTCAAACAATAAAATATGTTGTATATATACACACGTCGGTAACTTGTCGCAAATACATCACAAAATAGGTGAGTACAAGTCAATGACTTATTGGTAGTCCTAACCGGTGCGTTATGCAATCATGCAGTATGCCAAAGATTCGTGCTCTACTTACGGTCGTTGACTCTTTTTCAACCTATTTGTGATGTGTATGCCATAAATTTCTGTAGTGTTGATAATATGCTTTACTGTAGTGTGGACGCACCTTACAGACTGCTTTTGAGCAATAGCCTGTGATGTCATAAGGCCAGTTTATATGAGGTAATTAGTCAATTGGTTCTACAGTTTTATAATAAGAAATGGAAATGTAGGTCGTGATCGGTTTCGACTTTTATTTCCATGCCATTTGATGAGGGACTCTTACATAGTGTTGGAAATCACACACTATATATATCCCTGCACACACACACACACACACACACACACACACACACACACACACATATATCACATATATATATCTATATATATATATATATATATATATATATATATATATATATATATATATATATTTACACACACACACTACGAACCATTTGAGACTACAGATCCACCACTAACAGGTGTCAAAGTAGGAGTGGCTTCAAAACGCATTTGGGCTTGTGGTAGAAATCACCAAGGTCTATAGAGATACAAGGTCAACCCATCTTCGTTCCAAAACAGACCGCGGTCTTCACAGGTTGTATGTAACGTCAGGCGCAACTTGCTCGTATAAAATTAGAGGTGCAACTTCCCTCAGAAACGACTGTTAAATCCCTGGAGTATTTTGACAAACAAGGACTGCTGTCGGAGAAACACAGTGAGAAAATTTAAATTCTCGAGTGCCAGCGGACAAAAAGTGGGCAAGCAATGCTTATCGATTAAATTTACGGAAACAACATGCAATGCTGGGCAAAACGGTTAATACTGCAAAACTGGTAGTTGAAGGGCTTACCCGTTTCAAAAAGAACTCATAATATCGTCAATATCATTATCAGAACTGTACAAAATGATGGCAGAAAAGTTTGGCATAGCATACATCTTGACGTATAGATAAAACCAAGATGGATTGGAACACTTCTTCGATTGCCTTCGACTAATGGGAGCATGCTATCAGCATCCATCACCTGTAGCAGTAAAGCTCAGAATATGATGTCACCTAATTTAAGGCCAACAGAATTTTGTTGACCTTGACCTAATGGACACAGAGACTTCTCTCGTGGGATCAAAGCACAACACAGAGGAAAGTGGTAACGGAGGTAACATGTCAGCGGCTTCCTTTTCTTGCTTGAGTGAGTAGATAGCATCAACTTCTGATTAACAGTGACTGCAAAGAGAACTATAGTAGATTCACATCAACCGTGTATTTGATGTCTGGCCCAGTCCCTTACGACGCTCCTGATTGGCTGTTGATAAGCCAATCTCTCGAGAGTTCACATAGGTAGGATCTATGTTCCACCTCTCCTGAAAGACGTATCCCTCAGGAGAAGTGGAACATAGATCCTACCTATGTGAACTCTCGAGAGAGACTGAGAGTTTTCAGGCCTGTCATTGGCTTATCAACAGCCAATCAGGAGCGTCGTAAGGGACTGGCCTAGACATCAAATGCACGGTTGATGTGAATATACTATAGCCCTTTCTGCAATATTGTTTTGATTCCCAGACTGATTTTGATGAAGATAATGGGCGTAAGAACATTTCAGGAAATTCTAAGGAAACCTTGGACTTGGAAACTGATATAGAAGAAGAGGGACTAGAATATTTAGGAGGTTTCATTGCAAACAAGTTTACACAATACCCGAACGTAGGGTCGAAAGTGTCTTGAGGACGATACCTCTTGGATTGGCGCAATAAGCAGAGGAAGAGGGCGTCTGAGGAAACCAAGCAGGGAATATATTGCCGAGCTAAAAACCATGGAGAAATTGTTTAAGTGTTTCCACGCCGAAAAGACCTTGAAAGGCGAGTAAGGGTGCGATAAAAAAAAGCCTGATCATCAGGTATAGAAAAACATGTTTTTCTATACCTGATGATCAGGCCTGAGGAAGTTGTATCATATTTTGTTCGGTGTCGAACACTTTTCAGGATGTGTGTGTTCGTCAGCACTGTTTCTGTATTATATAGCTATATTGTGATTTTCTAACACTATGTATCAGTTCTTCGTCAATGGCTTGGAAATAAGTTAATTATTTCTTCACCTGCGGTAATTACGTATATATATATATATATATATATATATATATATATATATATATATACCCACACAAATATACACAGGTGTACGTATATATATATATATATATATAAATAATATATATATATATATATATATATATGTGACGGTACTTACTTTCTTCGTACACACAGCTCTAAGGTAACGTGTGCCGTGGAGGCTGTACTTTGGAGAATTAGACTTATATAAGTTTTCTTACCTTGCTGAATTAGCTAAAAAAGGGTTCTATAAAAGTTTTTCCACCTTCTGAGTTACTGGGCTTTTGGACTGATAAAACTTAATTGGCACTTGTTGCAATTACGAGTCTATAGGCACGAGGGAAATTTACTGAGTATTGATTGTCACCTTCACTGTCTTTGATTGCTTCGCACACCACACTTTGCACTTGTTCTTCTTCTGGGGATTCTTCTGTCTTTCTCTCTCTTCTCTGCCTGTTGCTGCGCCACTGGTTCTCCTCGTTCCCCTCTTTGTCGTTATCTTCTCTCGACTTCTCTGTTCCCCTTTTTTCTCTGCTCCCTTTTCAGCCTGCTCTCTCTCTGTCTCGCCTTTTTGTTCAGTTGAAATCTCCTTAGCCCCGCCTTTGGATTTTGGGATTTTGACTGGGTGTGGCATTTTTCTGAAAGACTTTTTGTGTGTTAGTGGATTTCTACAGACATTATACAAGACCGCCTTCCTGTCATGTCTTTTACAATGATTCGTAGGCTCTGAATTTGTATACGCCTCCTTCTTCATGTCCTGGCTTCTTAGGGGCGTATCTCTTGGTAACCTCATAGGTCATTCGTTGATACCCCTTTTGGGCTGTCTTATGACCAACACTCATGGCTTTTGATTCGTCGATACTAGAGGCCTACCTTTGGGAGGGTGGAGCTTTTAAGAATTTGGTACTTCCCTCTTTCTAACAACGGGTCATAGAATTCCTTTTTAACGTATGCCAGATGGCTCTCTCTGACCTGTTCACGAAGGGCGGGAACGGCGATTAGTCATAGGCCGCTAATGAGAGTAGTTTCCAATTTCTCGAATATGCCTGGGCAATATCCCTCATCGACCATAATCTCTTGTTGGTCACTAATCTCTGGTACGGACAGAGGCTTTTTGGGGGAGATGAAAACCAGATGTCTAATGGCTAAAAGCCTAATGTTTGGAGTAACAAAATCCCTTCGCTAAGAAAAATCATTATCTTATCCCTTTTCTCTTTTCTTCCTTATTATCCGTTTCGTGCCTTTTTCTTAAGTATTAATAAGTTATTGTCTTTTGGAATAACGACACTGTGCCACACTATTACAGTCTCGGCCCGCTACCTCGCTGACTCCGACAGCGTTAACTAAGCTGAAGCAAATATTATACCTACAAGAGGACTCCTAACTTATGCTTCTTGGAAATCATATTGAAACTTTGACTCAAAAACATCAAAAGTGAATGTAATCATGAGCAAATCCTTGATTAAGTAACGTTAAGGGCAACAATCAAAATTGAATGTAAACATGAATAAATTCTTGAGTAAGTAACATTCAGAGAAACATTAAAACTGAATATGAATATGAACAAATACTTGATTAAGTAATTAAAGGAATCATCAAAGTGAATTCAAATATGAGTAAATCACATTAAGAAACATGAAACTGAATGCAAACAAAATAAATCACCAAAAAAACAAGAAAACTGAAAGTTAAACATACATAAGCCCTTAAGTCACAAAAGTTATATAAATGCATGGTAGAAGCAAAAATAATGGTAACTATCCAAGTTTACAGTATGATTGGTTCAGTCCTCAGTCCTATTCTATCTAGGTGGATATTGTCTTTCTTTTATGGAAAATAAATTTCGTTCTTCGTCGACGACACTTGATGGCTTCTTGTTTGCTGCGACCTGTTGTTTGGAGACTAAGTCCTGGGAGAAAATATCCTTGTGTATTTGTATGCAATAACGAGGGTGTCCTTGACTTCCTACTGAGATTGTGTATTGTGTTTATGCAAAATTTCATTGGGCATTCTTACTGTAATTTCTGAGTAACCTTGTACATTAAACTATAACCTTACTGCTTGATACTAAAACAAAATTGGCAACTCGGTTAAAGGAACCGGTTAGTGGTTAATACTTGTAGGTTTCTTCTACTGTGACAACAATTAGTAAGCTTTCACCAATCAATATCTTGTTAGTAAGTTTCAACAACTACTATCTTGTTAATGAGTCTTCATCAATTAACATCTTGTTAGTGAGTCTTTGTTGATTAATATCTTATTAATAAGTTTTCATCAATCAACATTTAATGGATTTGAACAAAATAAGTGTATTAATCGCCCCTTCAATATCTTAATCATTTCTAAAACGAATTCTCTTATCTTAAAAATCTCTTAATGTCTATCTTAACCCGTCTTATTTATTCTTTTACTTCTAAGAATGTTCTCATGGAACGATTAAGCTTAATATACGTCTTGAAATTCTTATACTGCGCTTTGAACCGTTTCTTACATACCCAAATATTTCCCTTCAAGTCAAAATTAATTTGAAGTTAGTGCACATAACTCCAAAAAAATTGCTACAAACCAACTAATTAAAGTAAGAATTGCAACAATAAAAGATTATTCCTAAGTCGACCGATGGCGGTAAACTTAGCAATAAAGAAATCAAATAAATACATGGGAATAATGGGATGAATTAATGGGTTTGTTCTTCTGTTTTTCACACTGAAAAGTGACTCTTCTATTTCTTAGGTTATATCTAATTCCTTCTTCTGGAATTTCTTCTGACGTCTCTGTCATTTCGGATTCTTCAACTTCTTTGGTTCTCTTGACCTTGTCCTTGTTATCCAAAATTCTTCTTCTCCTAATGATTCAGCATATGTGGAAGGCATTTGGCTATTCATTTTCTTAACCTTTATCTTAGTTTCTTGTACGTCTACGACCTTGTATGGTCCTGTGAATTTTGTGGCTAACTTATAATTAATACCACTTCTTACTTCCTTCTTAATATAGACTTCATCCCCTTTCTTGTAGTCTACAGGCCTTAATCCTTCTTGATGCTTCTCTATCATATTCTGCTGGGCATCTTCTAGATTCTTGTGCAATTGCTTGTGAATTACTTTAAAGTTTCCGATTCTTATCTTCATGATATCTTCAGAGTAATTTGGCTGTATTGGCTGATTCAGCCATGCATAAGGTAATCTGGGTTCATATCCCATCAAAGCTTTTATGGGAGTTGCTCGAGTACTCGTATGATGTCTTGCATTTAATGATAATTGGACTAAAGGTAAATTGACGTCCCAGTCAGGATCCTGTCCTACTGTGTGACGCAATACGTCTAAAACCTTCCTGTTATTCCTTTCTACCAAGCCATTGCTAGCTGGGTGATACGGCTGTATCGCTACCTTTTCTACCTTAAAGGCGTTACAAATTTCTTGAACTAACGAGTTGTTGAACTCGGTCCCATTATCAGAAATAATGAGCTGTGGGGCAGAATAATCTGCAAATATCTTATCGAAGAGTGCGGTTGCACATTCCTTGGCAGTTTTACTAGTTAGTGGTACCAACTCTGTATATCTCGTGAGCGCGTCGATACATACTAGTATATTCTTATTCCCTTTACTCGTGGTATGAAGATTAGTGATAAGATCAATAGATACTCTTTTCGAAAGGAGTCTGTGGGATAGGATATTTCCCTAGTGGTACTTCCTTGTCTGTTCTTCCCTTGTAGCTGTTGCATGTATTGCAGCTCTTCACATAATTACTAACTCCTTGTGAATTCCCTTCCAATGGAAAGTTCTTTGGATTAATCTAATAGTTCTCATCCCTTCCTGGGTGAGCTCATCATGTCCATTCGTCGTGCATTAGCTCAATGACCTTATTTCTTAGACTCTTAGGTACTAACCTTTTGTGCAGTACACCTAGAAATTGACCAAATGGATCATATTCGTGACACATCCAAATTAATACGCCATCTATGTCCGTTAGTGCATCTGTGGGACATCCAACCTTCCTACCTAGTTCGGTTAATTCTTGTTGGCTGTGTTTTCTTTCGTTTCTAACGTATTTAAACAGTTCCCTTATATCTTCATCTCTTTCTTGTTCCTTTATGAAATTTTGCCGGGAAAGCTCCTCTGTATAATGCATGGTGAGTACATTTACGTCATTGCACATTGTTTCATTCTTCTCTTCTTCTTGACTTATCATATTTATACTATCACCTTGTGACACATATCTTGATAATGCATCTGCTACCTTATTCGTCTTCCCAGGGTACATATTTCACCTCTATATCATAATCTTGGGCTGTCATGAACCAACGGGCTCTTCGTCCAGAAAAATTAGGATTCTTTAGCATTTCTACTGCAGCTGAATGATCCGTGAACACGGTTATCTTGTAACCAAAAATGATATATCTGAAATGCTTTAAAGCGTCTATTATAGCTAGAGACTCGAGGTCTGTTACTGAGTAGTTCACTTCTGAGGGCTTTAATTTCCTACTGTAATAAGCTGTGGCATTATACTTATTATCTTGTCTTTGCATTAAACATGCTCCTATACCAATGTAGCTTGCGTCCGTGGCTAAAAAGAATTCCTTGCCAAAGTCTGGGAAGCTAAGTACTGGGGGATGTGTTAATCTTTCTTTCAATTCCTCAAATGCTTCTTGCTGCTCGTCTGTCCATACAAATGATATGTGTTCCTTTAAAAGTTCAGTTAGTGGAGCTGATATGACTGCAAAGTTCCCTATGAACTTGCGGTAAAAACCTGCTAACCTAAGAATGACTTTACGTCCTTCTTGCACTGAGGTGTAGGAATATTCCTTGATTGACTTAATCTTTAAGTCGTTTACTTCTACGCCCTCCCGTTTCATTAGTGTATTGACCAAGGTAGTCTATTTTCCTTTTAAGGAAGTTACACTTCTTTAGTTTTAAGCTTCAGGTTGGCTTTTCTTAATCTCTTTAGGACTTCTCTAACTAAGTCTATAGTTGCCTCTATGTGTGTTGCTATTACCAAATCATCTATGTAACAGTGTACGTCCTTGCCTATTATAATCGCCCAAATTTTTATCCATTAATCTTACAAAAGTTACCGGCTTGACTTTAGACCAAAGGGCATTCTTACATAATGGTATCTGCCGTTACTAGTGGAAAAAGCAGTCAAAGGTTTACTTTCTTCGTCTAGAGGGATTTGCAAGAATCCCTGCAATAAATCTATTGTGGTGAAGTATCTCTTGGACCCCTATAGTGGCGATAAGATCTCGCATTGACGGCATTGGATAAGGATCATTTTCAGTATTTGGTTCAATTTTCTGAAATCCACAACTATTCTATAAGTTTTGTCCCTTTTAGGAACTAGCAAAAGTGGAAAAGACCATGGGGATTTAGATGGTTCTATTATTCCTTGTCTATTCATTCTTTGTACTTCTCTTTCAATGATCTCCTTCTGAGATGTGCTACTCTGTAAGCTGGTATGTAAATTGGCTTTGTGTTTGATGGAATGTCTATCTTGTGCGTTATTTCAGTGTATTTCCCAGGTGTCGCCGTCTAGAGCGACTATATCCTTATATTCGCACAGTAAGTCTATGAATTCTTCTCTACATGGTTTTTCCTTAATGTCCTTTAAATGAAATCCTATCTTAGCTCTTCTCAGTTTATGTCCTGAGCCTAATTTCATTTCCTTTACTAATTGCTGCTACTGTTTTCCCGTTCTACAACTCGGATAGGTTATGGAGTATACTTCTGCTAGGGCCTATCTCTGTACCTGGTGTTAACTTAACCTTTCCTTTCCTCTGTTATTCATAATCTGTAACGCTATTTTGTTCTGTCTAACTTCATGTAAACTAGAAGAATAATGTATTCCATTTTACTTGGGACTTTCAGTAAGCGTGAGAATTTCCTTCACTTCAAAAATTAGATTTACTGTACATTCTACCCACGTACTTTCCCCAGGTTTAAGTCTTAACACCCTTTCTAATTTTAATTATCTTGACTTGATTCTAAGGGGTTAATGATCTGGTGTGAACTCCAGATGCATTCTGGATAGCTTCCCTCTGTCTTATCCCTCTTTAATTAAAATACCTTTCATCGTGGGATTCTTTTGAGTCTGGGTTCTTTTAATTGGCTTGCATATGCATATTGGTATTCTAGAAATCTCACGACCGTTTTTAATCACTAGTTGTTCTCTAGGAGCATCAATGCTTATCCCTTGTCTAGCCATAGTTGGATAACCTATCAGCAAATGAGCAAAAGCTAATTGTATATCTCTGGCTACCAGAACCTTTCTCTTAGAGCAATTCTTCCTAGCCTAAATGGAAAATCTAACTGTCCAATTACGTGGATATCATTACCCTGGACGTCTGTGATTCTACAATCTACCGCTGGGTTCAAACTTAAGTGAGAAAAAATATCTCGATACACCTTTTCTGACATTATATTCTTAGGACTACCTGTATCAAAGAATGTAATAATAGGTTTCTCTAGACAGACATGTGCGGGAAATAATGGTCTATAATTATTTCATTTCCTACATCAACTTTGCTAACCTGTGTAGCTGGGCTTAGCCTTGACATTCCGGACGTTCTCTCTGTTATAGAGGAAGATTCATTGTACCAGTAAGCAGAAAATTTGCCATTGCCTCGTCCGACATTGACTGAGCTGGTTGATACCCTATACTTGCTGTTTGATTGGGGTTATATCTATTTGGGGCGGAATCTCTATTTCCTCTAACTGGGGGAGATTGACTATTGGTTCTACTTCTGCCTCTCGACTGAGATCTACCTCTAGGAGCTGAAACAAAAATTTATTTCTGCACTCTCGAGCACTATGTCCTGTTCTCTTATGGAAATGGACAGAAGGCCATCCCTCGGCAGTCACTGGCATAATGTCCTTTCTTCTGACAGTATAACACTGACTGTCGAAAATCCTCCTTGAGAAGATTTACCTGGCATATCTTATTCTGATTTCTAGATGGTGTCCTAGATCTATTTGGACCTCTTTCCTGTTGTCCTATAGCGACTAAAGGTCTGTATATAGGATTCCCTTCAGTCTTCTAACCTAGGATTTTTGTTTCCTCCTCTTCAAATCTCTGCTACATCATCGGATGTCTCCCACTTACGAGTCATCCTTGCAATAACTTCCGTTGGCAGGCTTCCAATCATTATTGCTAGTCTAATATTTTTTTAACATGACTCATTAGCATTTTTTGCTTGCCTCCTTCTACCTCTATCCAACCTGTGGATTCCATGAAGTTACCCCATTCATTCATATTGTTATACAACTGAGAGCTAAACTCTTGATAACGTCTTTCGTCTAACTTAAATTGACGCACTATCCTTGCCAAGCTAGTAACTGGATCTCTTTCACCACTGTGGAATAGACCTTCCTAAATACGTTTCAATTCTTCCCAATTCTTAAGATCTCGGTAAGTCTCGGAGTGGACGTATCGTTCTAAGTCTCCTCCGGCTTCCAAATCAAGATAAACTCTTGGCTTCAATAAGCTTTTCTCTATCTGTCCCCGTTATGCTATCTAGGCGTGTCTCCACTTGCTCTATCCAGTTCTCTAAGTTACAAGCTAACTGACCGTTCTTTCTTCCGCAAAATTTAGCTATGTGATTAATCACATGTCCCTTATGTGTTCCCATTACTGCTGCGCTCGAATTCGCGGACTGTGTACCTTCCGGCATGGTTAATTTCCTTGTTTGACTTCTCGTGAGCACAGGCGTTCTTACGTTCTGATAAGGAGTTCGGTCCTCCCTTTGACCATCGACTCGTTAATGGAAATTTTCTTAAGTAACTGAGTATCATTAAAAGTATCAAAGTTATGACAGTAATATCCCAAAAGAAAATGATAATAACAATAAATTGTTTTTACTAAAGTATTCGATCACCATAAAAAATAAAAGAATTTTCCCCAGAAATATTCTCAAAGTCTTACGTTACCGGTAAGCGATTCTTAAACAACAACAAAAACCCTCTTAACAGTACTGGTAAAACGATACTGAACTGACCGTAAAGTGTACGCTAACGAGAGACCTCCCGTGAATTACCCTTGTTATCCTAAACAAACAAAATAAAAACAAGTAAACATTCATTCGACGTAACGAATAAAAGTAAAAAGCAAATACTAAAACAAAAAAAAACAAAGTACAAGAAATCACAAAAAAAAAAAAAAAAACAACCAAAAAATCACAAAAAATAACATAAAATGACACAATCAAAATTCAAATTAAAATTTAAAGTTATTGGTTAGTAAATACAAATGTTCGGGAAAAGGTCTTAGTAGCTGATTAGTTATAATTAGTAAAATGAAGAAATATAGAGTTTCGTTGCCAAAAAAAAAGGTTCAGTGTGAAAATCTTTTAATCTTGAAATACCAGAAATTGTCTAACTGAAATGTTAATCGCGTAATTTACTTTTAATAAAGTTTAATGTTATGTAAGTGTGGGACATTTATTTGGACTTAACTTCTTTCGTCGTCTTCGACATCCGGGTTTACGTCTGACAGCTTGCGTTCGCCTACCAGCGCGTTGAATGATGTGTTGGTTCCCCCTCTCTCTCTCTTTTCTTCTCTTTGGGAAAGGGGACCTCTCTCTCTCTTCTTCTCAGAGCAGGATTGCGTTGACTGATGCGTTTTCGGGATTGTATTTTC
This sequence comes from Macrobrachium nipponense, assembly GCF_015104395.2. Lineage (NCBI taxonomy): Eukaryota > Metazoa > Arthropoda > Malacostraca > Decapoda > Palaemonidae > Macrobrachium > Macrobrachium nipponense. Next base: position 55,640,181 of record NC_087215.1, on the reverse strand, counting down.
TTTCCTCTTGATATTTTTCTTCATGCTTTCGACATCTTGTTCTTCTAGTGGAACGACTGTTCTTGTTCTTCGGAGTGGAGTTTTTCTTCGTGGAGTGTGGGTGGCTTTTTTTTTTGGAGCGCTTTTATTGTTACGACTCTCTAACTGTCATTTGTGGGAAGCACTGATAACTGTCTTTGGGGAGAACTTTCTATTTCGAGTGGCCTGAATGATTGAATCTCTTATGCCGACACTAAACTTTTGATTCTGTTTCGCTGCCGCTGTTTTTAACTGTCCGTTCGTGTTTCGATATCGCGTCGCTAAATCACCATTTCTTTGCTGTGTCTTTTGTCTCTTCCTATCCTTACCGCTCGACATCAATTATCTTGTCACTATAATCAATCTTTATCTCATCGTATCCCATCGCTCTGCCACCAATAAAATCTGTGACGGTACTTACTTTCTCGTACACAGCTCTAAGGTAACGTGTGCCGTGGAGGCTGTACTTTGGAGAATTAGACTTATAATACGTTTTCTTACCTTGCTGAATTAGCTAAAAAAGGGTTCTATAAAAGTTTTTCCACCTTCTGAGTTACTGGGCTTTCCTTTTGGACTGATTAAAACTTAATTGGCACTTGTTGCAATTACGAGTCTATAGGCACGATGGAAATTTACTGAGTATTGATTGTCACCTTCACTGTCTTTGATTGCTTCGCACAACCACACTTTGCACTTGTTCTTCTTCTGGGGATTCTTCTGTCTTTCTCTCTCTTCTCTGCCTGTTGCTGCGCCACTGGTTCTCCTCGTTCCCCTCTTTGTCGTTATCTTCTCTCGACTTCTCTGTTCCCCTTTTTTCTCTGCTCCCTTTTCAGTCCTGCTCTCTCTCTTCTCGCCTTTTTGTTCAGTTGAAATCTCCTTAGCCCCGCCTTTGGATTTTGGGATTTTGACTGGTTGTGGCATTTTCTGAAAGACTTTTTGTGTTGTTAGTGGCTACAGACATTATACAAGACCGCCTTCCTGTCATGTCTTTTACAATGATTCGTAGGCTCTGAATTTGTATACGCCTCCTTCTTCATGTCCTGGCTTCTTTGGGCGTATCCCTTGGTAACCTCATAGGTCATTCGTTGATACCCCTTTTGGGCTGTCTTATGACCAACACTCATGGCTTTTGATTCGTCGATACTAGAGGCCTACCTTTGGAGGGGTGGAGCTTTTAAGAATTTGGTACTTCCCTCTTTCTAACAACGGGTCATAGAATTCCTTTTTAACGTATGCCAGATGGCTCTCTCTGACCTGTTCACGAAGGGAACGGCGATTAGTCATAGGCGCTAATGAGAGTAGTTTCCAATTTCTCGAATATGCCTGGGCAATATCCCTCATCGACCATAATCTCTTGTTGGTCACTAATCACTGGTACGGACAGAGGCTTTTTGGGGGAGATGAAAAACCAGATGTCTAATGGCTAAAAGCCTAATGTTTGGAGTAACAAAATCCCTTCGCTAAGAAAAATCATTATCTTATCCCTTTTCTCTTTTCTTCCTTATTATCCGTTTCGTGCCTTTTTCTTAGTATTAATAAGTTATTGTCTTTTGGAATAACGACACTGTGCCACTATTACATATATATATATATATATATATATATTTATATATATATATATATATATATATATATATATTATATATATATATATATATATTCACGTAGGTAGAAATTTTAAGCAATTTGGTTTTTAGTAAGCTTGGGTAGAATAGAATCTTACATTTAGGCAAACTGTATACTCATTCTCTCTCTCACATTTCTTGTTTGTATGTGTGTATATATATATATATATATATATATATATATATATATTATATATATAGAATATGAGAGAGAAAGAGAGAAAAATTGTGTGTGCGCAGTGTACATTTCAGACTCATTAGGCTCGATTCCCGGTGCATTTGGAAGACAACAACTTACCATTATTGTAGGTGAAAGAGTAACAGCTGAACCCAGGTGTATAGGCCGTGTAAATCTGCACCTGTCTCCAGTCGAAGTTGCCATCAGCGCAGGCCGGGTTATTTGTGATTCGGTGAAGTGGACGCGATATGTCGTAGCCTGTGCAGCCGTAGCATCTTATCGACTGACCTGAAAGTGATGGAAGAGTTATTCTTCTGCGAAGATGCAATGCGTTACCACCCTGAAAATAATTCTCCTTGTATTTTACTAATTAAAGTCAAGTATATCTTAGTTTAACCAGACCACTGGCCTGATGAAACAGCTCTCCTAGGGCTGGCCCGAAGGATTAGATATTTTTACGTGGCTAGGAACCAATTGGTCATCTATCAACTGGACCTACAGCTTATTGTGGGATCCGAACCACGTTATATCGAGAAAGAATTTCTATCGCTAGAAATAAATTCCCTCTGATTCCGCGTTGGCCGAGCCGAGAATCGAACTTCAGACCACCGGACTGGTAGCCGAGTGCGAAAACCACTCGTCCAACGAGGAACTAATTTTACTAATTTGTTTATATTTTTATATATGTATTAATTTACGTATTTATTTTCTCTATTCTAATAAGTGATCACTGTTTTTCAGTTTTTTCCATTTATTAACGAGACTTGCAAATGAACCCCGCTTCCTTTGGATGCTTTATATATATATATATATATATATATATATATATATATATATATATATATATATATATATATATATATATAGCCTATATATATGTATATATATATATTAAATTCCGTGTTAGGGCCGTTTGAACGTCCATCCATTTGCATAACCATACGGTTTTGCTTCCACTAGAAATTTTGGTGAAATGAACTAATATATATATATATAGATATATATATATATATATATAGTGAATATCTATTAAATATATGTATTATATACTATATATAGATCAAAGCATCCAAAGGAAGTGGGGTTGTCATTTGCAAGTTCTCGTAAAAATAAATGGAAAAACTGAAAAACAGTGATCACTTATTAGAATAGAAGAAAATAAAACTACGTAAATTGATAAATATATAGAAATATAAACAAATTAGTAATACACAAGGAGAATTATTTCAGGGTGGTAATTAATGCTTGAAGTTATTAAAATACGTTTGTTGAAAAAATTAGCTGACCGTCTAAGATTTTTTTTTTTTTTTTTTTTTTTTTGCGTAAAATGAAATAATCTCGCTTATGTCTGCAGTTACCCTAGTTTAACTCGAAATTGACAGCAGTAAAAATCAAAATCACACCATAAAAATCACAGAAGCTCTTATTTTTTAAATGGCTTGGGTCATTACTGTTAATTTTATCCATATGCTCGTGTCTTATATATGTTTCCTTTACTTTTCCTATTAGTAATTTTAAAGCTGGGCTAATCCAATTGCCTATGAACTTGATATGCAAGCTTCCAGTATCAGCACGTAAGGGAAATATTTAAAAAAAAACGAACACAAAGACACGAGGAAAATGAACAAAACCAAAGATCACATGTTTATGAAAAAAAAAAACATTAATTCAAATTATGTGAACCAACTTATTTACCAAATATCACGTGTTTGAAACGAAGGAATTAACAGCATCCAAATACTCGAATCAACTCTGATACCTTGTTATTCAAGAAAGGTTCATTAAGTTCACATTATATTTTTCTTGACCCCTTCCAGTCTTACCTGCTTTAATGAGCAGAAGCAGTGAGCAGCACCAGCGTATTGTCGCGCCTCCCATCCTCCGAAGTGATTGGTCTGGAAATTAAGCGAAAAGATTAGATTAGCAAAGAAGGTTCATTTTTCTCGAGTGGCGGATAATTAGGCGCAGCTCGGGAAGAGAAATTTCGAAGGTTAGATTATTTGACGGACGAAGAACGATAATGTGTGAGACATAATCCCTTGGAGCGTGAGTTTCTTTTTTAGAATATTAAATTCCGTGTTAGGGCCGTTTGGACGTCCATCATTTGCATAACCATACGGTTTTGCTTCCATTAGAAATTTTGGTGAAATAATTTTAAGCAGTCGAGTTGAGTTGAGTAGAATATAGAATTTAGGCCAAAGGCCAAGCCCTGGTACCTATGAGGTCATTCAACGCTGAAATGGAAATTGATAGTAATAAGGTTTGAAAGGTTTAACAGGAGGAAAACCTCGCAGTTGCACTATGAATCAAGTATTAGGAGAGGGTGGAAAGCAAAATGAAGAAAGAGAATATGAAAGGAGGTATAGTAAAAGGAACGAAAGTGGTTGCAGCTAGGGGGAGAAGGCACGCTGCAAAGAGCCTTAAATAATACCTATAGTGCACCGCATGAGGTCCACTGACGGCACTACCTCCCTACGGGGAATGTTAGACAGTCTGAAATTTTCTAAATCTATTCTTGAATGGTTTTCAAATGATGAAATATACCCAATTTTGAAGAACTCAAACCTCTTGTCACCTACCTTCTCAAGAACTGCCTCCCTCCGAATGCTTTTTGCTGTCTTTGTCTCTGCAACGTTTGTTGTCAATCAGTCCCGGTGACGTTTCTTCCAAAGTTGAGTGGAGTTGGTGACTAGGCGACAGACCAGTCCAGCAGCAGTGGGTAACAGCTTTTATTAGACATATCCTGTTAACGAAAGAGAAATATTCGTCATGAAGTTTCGAGGCGATGAACAATCAAAGATTATTTTTCACTTCTTTACTTTGAGGTTTGGCACTCCGACGGTGCCATTTTCAGAAAATTTTAAATGGTATAAAGGGATTGTCATAGTTTTTATTGCAATCCAAAAGCTATTTGGTTATTTACCAGTTCATTTGTGATCAGTTCTATTTAATGATTGACTGAGGAATTCGCCTCCCTCCTTTGAACCCTGATTTTAGTCAGTTGTAGAATTCTGTTTCGTTTTGTTGCTTGAGTCAGTAGCCCACCTCTTTGTAGAAGCTAGTGTTTGGCAGTGACGTCTGCTATGGAAAAGCCCCTTTGCATTGCTAAATTGATTTCAAGCATTACAGAGCTTAATGTACTGCTACGACAGCACATGTTTGGTCTGCATTTGACCAAGTAATTACCAGTAAACTACGGCAATGAGTTTAGTGTCCAATGACTTGACGTTTACTTTAGAAAAATCTTGTTAGACAGTTTTGCACCAGAGATCCCAACGCCAGGAGTTCAGTAATGTACTCTTGGTCAAGCGTAATCTTTTGCAAGCTCTGTGTTCGTCTCTCATTATGTCTCAGGTTGTTATGATTATTTTTCTCAAGGCATCTCACCTCTTATAGGACCAGATCTACTAGTAGTTTTCTCTGTGGTGAAAGTAAATTGGACAATTATATGTATATGTGTATATGTATATTTTTTTCCGTAGACTCCATAGATGTTTATGGGGCTCATTTAGTAACGATTTATGGATGGTTACCCGTTGAGGTTGCTAGACCTATTTTCATTTCCCCCCATTTCCTACTCTCTATGGTCAACAGGAGCAGTGTACTTTAACAGAACTTTACAGTTTCATCATCCTTGTCCATGCTTCGAACCGAACTCGTCTTGCCTGCTATACTACACACACACACACACACACACACTCACACACACACCACACACACACACACACACACACACACACATTTTATATACATATATAAATATAAGTTGCTGACATATATAAATATAAGTTGCTGACATATATAAATGTAAGTTGCTGACATATACAAATGTAAGTTACTGACATATGTAAATGTAAGTTGCTGGCCTAGCACTCCCCTATATAAACGTGGACTACAGAGAAAAACTCAATTTATCTACGAACGTCTGGTTTACGTCTACTTTTATTAGCATATCCACCATAGTATTTCCCGTAGAAACTTTGTAGCACTTTCTCTTCCGTTCTAAATGAATTTTGACAGTTTGTCTTTTATTAAAGGTGAAAAAGCCTTGGTTACGAAAGTCCATTCGTGGGAAGTAATATAAAAACTGACGTATATTTTGTTATTTTACGACCGTCAAGCTTATAAGAACGGTTATGTCAAGGTGATCTGATCCCCCCACCCGACCCCCACCCCCAAAAGGACCCAGAACACGCGACGCAACAAAAAGTAGCAGTCAACAAAATGGCGCATATTTTTTGTTATTTGAACATCGTAGATACTTATAAAGAATTTTTCGTTTAGGCGATGTGATCCTTAAAATTTACAAGAAGTACTTTGTATCTACTAAATCAGTGGTTCCCAAACCTGGGTGGCCATGTAGTAGAATGCAGGGATCCATAATCTGATGATAGGTAATGTATAAAACCATGGGTTTTATACATACATGGGTTATGTTTGGCTGTGGGCGGTAGTCCATGGGTAAGTATCCTGTGTGAAAAGTGGGCAACGTTGTTGATGTTGTTTGAGATTAAGCTGGCCTTATGCCAGCACGGGCTCTTGCTCATAGAGCAGCCCGTAGGATTGGGTAACGACCAGAAAAAGTTTGGGAACCACTGTTAAGTACTGAATGAAGGTCGCTCTTATTTTCTATGCGCACAAACGCAGGCAGGACGCTTAAATACCAGGCATTTACGCAACTAACGCGCAGTTCTAATATTTTTGTTCAGAAATATTTCCAGGCACAATAAACCGTCACCGAACTGAGCTGGGATAGCTCTGATTGTTTCTTGCGTTGATGTGCTATATTTTCTTGGTGGGATTTGGGACGGGCTGGGCTGCGTTCATTGGTTAGAAGAAGAAGAAGAAGAAGAAGAAGAAAAAGCTAAGTAAGGTGTGATAAAAAGAACTGTGGTTTCATCATCGAACAAGCGGTCTATTTCATTCCCGTGCTAAGAACAGAACATAAGACAACCCGAAGGTGTGTGTGTGTGTGTGTGTGGAGAGAGAGAGAGAGAGAGAGAGAGAGAGAGAGAGAGAGAGAGAGAGAGAGAGAGATTGGTTCTCCCATGAAAACATTCGTGAAGTCAGAAGGAAATAGAATTTTCATGTCAGATAAAACGAACTCTCTGGGACTGGATTAAAGGAGAGAGAGAGAGAGAGAGAGAGAGAGAGAGAGAGAGAGAGAGAGAGAGAGAGAGATAAGATCGACGGATTTGGCCATTGAAAACCATCTGCCTTTTCCATGGGGAACCAAAAACTGTTCCACCTTTCTGCTTTAAGGGAAAGGAACAGAAGTTGGATATTAATTTTACATAAAATGAAACATCAGTAATCTTACGCCAGCATGGACTATTCGTTGAGTGTATTAAGTGTTGGAAGACAGAGTCTTGTGTGTACCTCTTCATTCTGCCCTACCAGCAGCCGAGAGGACTAATCTTTGATTGTTTATAACCTAAATATCTTGAAGCAGTGTGGATGAGTTCGTTTCATGGAAACTTATAGTGTCTTGCCGTTAAACCTTGTACCAAGAATTTAATCATTTTCCTACACGTCCAAATGTGAAGGGTTGCACTTTATTCACTGGTAGCGTTACATCGTTTTTTTTTTTTATTTAAAGCTTTGGTTTATTTGCTACCATATTTTGCACCTTATAGTTACTACAGGTGACTTGAGTGGAAGTTGTCCTTTTTCTTACTTGAATTCTGCCTTAGTATGGAACAAATAATATCATCCACTTTGTGCAAATTGGTGCCAGTTCATCTAAAAAGTTGGGAGAACTCTTGTTACTGTGACACACCGTGACGAATATATTCAACTTTGCATCAAATTTGCATCAAAATGCAGAGAAATGTTTAGGTACCTCTTTTTGGTGCCCACTCTAATGACAGCTCTCCAGGTGTTGCCAAGCTTTCGTGCTCGACTGGTACCAAGTTTACGTTGACGCAATTTGACATTCATTACCAATGCCAAGTGTAAATTGTAAGACACGCGTTTAACAAGTGGTGCATTGTGGTTAATAGCTCTGGCGACGTGTTGGTATTCATTTGGTTTTGCCATTTGTTTCTTTAATTCAGAGCATTCACAATAATTTATCGGAAGTTGTTAAATGTCAATTATAATGCCATCTGCTTATTGTAGTCAATACATTTTCATAACAATCCAAACAACTGATGTAGTTTGATCGCACAAGAGACAACTTCATAAGCATTCTTTTCTTCTTAGGCCGTGGTTAATCTTCTGTCGTTCGGTGTTGGAAACTTTTCATGGTAATTGATGTAAAAATTCATTCGAAAGAGTTTTTTTTATTCACTCAAACTTTATGTTGATAACCTTGTCTCGATGCAACTTGTTTAGAATAATTACCCTTTTGATGTCACAAGTTACAACATTCGGCAATACATCTCCTCCTCATGCAATAGCGAAGATTTCATTTCACCATATTAACATAAGGGCGTCTATATTTCACCTTGCTGGTAAGAGTAAGAAGGCTGCTTTTGTACTTTATTAATAAGAGAAGGAAGAGTGCATAAAAGGAGACGGCTTTTCACCTTGTTAGTACGAGAAGGAAAATTGCATTTCATGTGATTGGTAAGAGAAGGAAGATGCATTTCACCTTGTTAGTAAGAGAAGGAAGACTGGATTCCACCTTGTCAGGAGGAGAAGAAAAATTGAAGTTCACTTTGTTAGTTAGAAAGGAAAACTCTATTTCAGCTTGCTAGTAAGACCTGGAAGACTACATTTCACTTTATTAGTAAGAGAAAGGAGGCTGCATTTCACTTTGTTAATAAGAGAAGGAAGACTGCATTTCACCTTGTTAGTAAGAGAAGGAAAACTGGATTGCACCTTGTCAGGAAGAGAAGAAAAATTGAATTTCACCTTGTTAGTAGGGGAAGCAAAACTGTATTTCAGCTTGCTAGAAAGACCTGGAAGACTGCATTCACTTTACTAGTAAGAGAAGGAAGACTGGATTCCACCTTGTCAGGAAGAGAAGAAAAATTGAATTTCACGTTGTTAGTTAGAAAAGGAAAACTGTATTTCAACTTGCTAGTAAGACATGGAAGACTGCATTTCACTTTATTAGTAAGAGAAGGAAGACTGCATTTCATTTTATTAGTAAGAGAGGGAAGACTGCCTTGTACTTTGCCAGGAAGAGAATAAAATTGAATTTCACTTTGTTAGTTAGGAAAGGAAAACTATTTCAACTTGCTAGTAAGACATGGAAGACGGCATTTCCCTTAATTAATAACAGGCTGCGTTTCGCTTTGTTAGTAAGAGAAGGAAGAGTGCAGAAAAGGAAGGGTGCATTTCACCTACTTAGTAAGTGAGAAAATTTTATTTCATTTTGTTCGTGAAAGAAGGAAGACGGCACTTCACCCTGTTAGTAGGGGAAGGAGAAGAGAAAGAACATTTCACTTTATTGTAAAAGAAAGGAGACTAATTCACCTTATTAAGAGAAGGGAGGCTTTAAGTGCTATTCAGAGGCCTGTTTTGAGTCTTCCATGTTTTATATAATTATTCTGAATGGAATTGAAGAGGAAAGCGACGAAGTTAATCCGCGCGTGGATGACATTCGGGAATTCGACTCTTTAAGAACGAAAAAAATGTTCTTTCATACCTCGTTAATCCAGAAAATTCATTCATGATTCTTCTGTGAGAGTTAATGATTCTGAAAGGTTTTACTTTTTCGAACATTTTATCATTATATTTTTAAGTCCTTCTGAGAGGATATGCTCGGGTTACGTTTTCTTTTTATGGGTATAACGTCTATGAAAGCTACGCTTTTGATGGGGCATATTGCCTCTTGCGATATGAAAAATCCCCTTGAGACCGGATACTGTAAAGGATTTTTCGTCGGGCACCATTGGCGGTGGTTATTAGCTTATCATATAAAACCTCTGAAATATTTCCAGCAGATACTTATCTCTTAGTTACAGTTAAGATATTTTACAGGAATTATCTTTTTAAGTTGTACGCACAATTATACTCAAACACGCACACGTGATCGCTGAGAGTTCTACATAACATATAAGCGGGAGCGTATTCAGTATAGTAGATGTGATGTAGAGGAGGAGGATAGATGAGGAGGGAGTGAAGATGGCTTGGGAGGAACCAGTTAGAGGAAGGAGATCGAGGGGGAGACGGAGAATTAGATGGTGAGGTAAAGTGAAGGAAGACATGGAGAAAAAAGGTTTGGTGGAGGATGATGCCTTTGATATAGAAGGCAGTGGAAGAGAAGGCGCATCAGG
>NC_087215.1:55625132-55627632 GCF_015104395.2 Macrobrachium nipponense | reverse complement strand
ATATATATATATATATAAACTACATACATACATACTATATATATATATATAATATAATATATATATATATACTATATATATATATATCTATATATATATATATATATATATATACTATATATATATAATATATATAGTATATATATATATATATATATGATATATATATATGTAAGTATATATATAAATTACTGTATATATTATGTACGTGTATATATACGTATATATCTATGTATGTATGTATGTGTATGTATATATAAATTTTTTTTCTTATGGAGGGCCACCTTTATTTGTTCGAGAAGAAAAAAATTTGACTACATACGAGGGTTTAGGTGACTAAAAGCCACATCTTACATCAAGAGTATCTTATATCAAGGAGAGTAACCCACCTTGTCAGCACTTTGATGTTATATTTTGAAAATAAACAAGCATTTATAGGTTAGTGATGGTGTTGTTTTAATACGAAGGTATTCATAGGAAAAATTATTTACGTCTACATAGAAATGCAGAAATAATAGGTAGTGCAGATATGCCTACATTATTTTATAATAGTTTCAACATTATGATGACTTATACCATTTAATTCATTCCAACATACGAATGCACAAGCTGTATTTTGATAAAAAATCACTCTGTAGTATCCCATGGTTAAATGTAATATAATATAATTAGGTTTGATATGCTGTTTTTTTTTTTTTTTTTTTTTTTTTTTTTTTTTTTTTTGTTTTTTTTTTTTTTTTTTTTTTTTTTTTTTTTTTTTTTTTAAGGTTGAATTTTCATTTCAAAGTGTGCTTTTTCTTCCAGTGTCGTAGATTTAGTGTTGTTCCTGATGAGAAGATATTAAAAATATTCTGGCCTGGTCTGAAGTAGAATTTAAAGTAAAGAGGCCATTTGTGTGATTTGCGTTGTATTTGTCTTTTCATATAGTAAAATGATAAAAAACAATGCTGGCAGTTATAGACAGATTTAATTTTAAAAAAGGGAAATCACGCAGGGTAGGAAATGTTTAAAGTTAGTAAAAGGGATGAATCATTCAGTGTTTTCAAAAGGAGGAGAAAAAATTTGTTGGTTAGTGACTGTACTGTATTCAGTCGGGGGAGTATCCATCTTTGGAGAAGGGGAATGTGGGGGAGGAGGGGGGGTGTTGGTCTGCAGGGAGGAGGACGCTTAGATAACGTTACGTTAGAACAAATTTATTTTAGCTCGGGTTGGTAAAACTAGTACGTTTTGTTACGCAACGAAATGTATAATTTCAAGAGAAAATTTACAAATAATTTTGTATCGGGTATCACTCATATCAGGCTGCGAACAAGATTATTAATCTGAATTGTTATTGTGGTCGGTCAGTATTTTTATATTTTTTTAATTAACTTTCTTGATGTCATTAGAAACAGCAAGTACAATTATGCAAATCATCCTTATGACCTAAAATTGAACTATAATAAAATATCTCGGTAGGTGATAGATTACAAAGATATTTTAGGGCCATCATGGCCTTAATATATTCATACAACTGGTCATTTACAATGATTTCGTTTTAAGACTTTAGAATCTGTAAACAACGCAAGCTAATTCCTTTTTTTTCTACACAATCAGTTATTACAATATCAAATAAGTGTACCCTCTGTGCACTATCAATAATGTTGCAAATGTAACAAGTTAATGTGGCTTTTCGGTGCTTGAACAACAATGCTCGAAGCAGAGCAGTTCAGCAAACCAGCTCTGCCTCTCGACGAAAGTGTGGTTCTAATGTACGAAGAAAAGGATCGCAAGTATTGCCACAGGAAGCACAGCAATTGCCCTGCTTGCTGCAGCGCCGTTGCAGTAATCAGAATCGCAATAACAGCTCATCACTCGGCTGTTCTGGCCGAAGTTGGCGCTGGAGCAAATCAGGGGTTCTGGAAGGTAATCCGAGCACCCCCTGCGGACGACCACGTTCGTTCCTGGAATGGTTATGAATGCCCTTTTAGGAATGAGTGATTTCACTGCTTAGGAGGACGTTAGGGTCGTCACTGATTTGTTTGTGGATGTTAAAGTATGCAGCCACATTGATAGACGGACTAAGCAGAGAAAGTAGGACAGTGACATGATTTGGCAAATAAAAAGGAAAAAAAAAAAGACGAGTAATAATTGATAGATTAAACAGCGAAGGAAGAAGTATAGGCAAATGATCATGGTACAAGGCAGATTAATAGATAAGCTAAGTATTGTGAAAAGAACGATAGTAGACAGACTAATGGATGACCAAGCGAAGATGGAAGAATGTTAACAGAATGCATAGCAACTTAGACATAAATATACAGATACATTATGCTTTAGTAATTTAAGAATATTCCTCACTGGATACCGTGCGTTCTGAATCACAAACTAAACCACCTCACGAAGGAACGATAATCTTCTTCAACCAACCAGAGAAACGACACAAAATCACGATAAAAGAGACTCCAACAACGACGAGCAGGAGCGAACGATCTAGTTAAGGAACCGTTTTTGACCACAC
>NC_087215.1:55617632-55622632 GCF_015104395.2 Macrobrachium nipponense | reverse complement strand
GAGAGAGAGAGAGAGAGAGAGAGATGATCTTGGCAAAATAATGACCGATGTCATATATTGTTATTATTGTTGTTTTTGTTATTGTTGTTATTAAATGCTCTTTGGGTTTAAGAAATTCCCTCATATATATAGAAATAATAAACTGGAAACGGAAAAGTGTGTAGAAATGAATACCCATTTCATCATTCTTCATTTAGCTAAATGGCTGTCTGTAGCTTTTTGGAGAATTCGTCGGTCCCAAACTATTAAACCTATTGTAGTCATAAGATGAATGTAGCAGTTAGTAAAAGTAACTATCATTAATAACCAAAAGTAACTACTAGTATCATTGATAACCTGTGATTTTGGCGTTTATTGACTATAATAATTAAATTTCCAATCAGATATCATTATAAGAAATTCCAAGTAAGATACCAGTAGGTGAATAAAATAAATGACTAAGTAACCTTTGTGCGCTCGAGAGAGAGAGAGAGAGAGAGAGAGAGAGAGAGAGAGAGAGAGAGGGGTAAACTTATAAATTTTCCATAACTACGTTGTCGTGGAAAAACGAACTCTTCAAAACAGGATTAATAAAAGTTAGGGAGTTTCAGCGAAGTGGTCGGCCGATTTCACATGTCCTAGTCTAAACAAAAGGACCTGAAAATCAGGAAATGAGATGACTCTCCTGAAGCGCAAGGGGGCGTTCCCTTGTTGACATTTCTGGTTGAAGGTGGCCAGGGAGGGATGGCTCGTGTTCTCTTGACGGGGGAAGGTTTGATTTCTATAGATTTTTGGCATCATTATGTCAAGCACTGGGGCAACTAAGGCCATTCAGCGCTGATATGGAAATTGATAGTAAAAGGTTTGAAAGGTGTTACAGAAGGAAAACCTCGCAGTTGCAATATGAAACAATTGTTAGGAGAGGGTGGACAATAAGAGGGAAGAAAGAGAATAGGAACGGAGGGGAAGGTTAAATAACATTTGGTATGGTCTGCTTCTGGGTGGGTGAGCAGTAATGACTGTGATAGTGAAGTCGATGAACTGTTCTTTACTTGGATGAGTGACCAACGACGAGAAACCAATGATTTTCGAAAGTATATTAAATGATAGTTTACATGAAGTCGTTGTGTTGTAATGAACAAACTATATTTATAAAAGTTTATTTAGATAGTAATGAGGTCATAACAGGTAACAAGGGTGGTAATATTGTAGAGATTTTACAACTGGACTTATGAATTTAATAAAATATCTTCCCAGATTTTGTTCATCACATGAAATTAATAATTTTACGCAGCTATGGTTACGTAAATGAAACGGGTTTATATTTATTCAAAAATCAAGATTCGTTACACACTGACGTGTAGACTTTTATAAAGTGATTATATATATATATATATATATATATATATATATATATATATATGCATTAAATATATACACAACCTGTATATATGTACATACACACACACACACTCATATAACATATATAATATATATATATATATATATATATATATATATATATATATATATATATATATGAAACACGACGGCACACGACTGCGAGATATTGTATCGCACGGATATATCTTTTGACGAAATGGATTTCTCTTTTGCACTTTTTCCCCTTTCAAAGTACAACCAAATATTTCTCGTCTCTCACCTGTCTTAGCAAACGATCAGAAGCGTCAGCGCCAGGGCCTTTACTCCTACGTGGGCGCATCTTTTCACAATCTGCAGAGAATGTCTGAAAAAGAAAATTGAACAATTTGATACTGTAGAAATATAACATCTGGATTGTATAACAGCCTCATACACTCACACACACACACACACACACACACACACACACACACACACATTCTCTCTCTCTCCATGACAACTACTGGTCACGCGCGTCTGCGTGGGAATATGACTTCCCGCCTCTTCCATCAAGAGGCAGTTATCACACAAGAAGTGCTCGTCCCGGACATTGGTACTGGGATAGCTAATCATGTGACTCCAAAAAACGATCTTTTGTGTGTAGAATATTTGAATGTACAGTCTCTCCTTAGTAAAGATATGTGAAATTGAATTAATGCTCCTAAATAGAAATATTGATATATTATGTTTAACTGAGACTTGTTAACCCCTAATGTTCTCGATTCACTCGTTGAATTTCCTAATTATACAATATTTAGATGTGAAAGGAAGAGGTGGAGGTTGTTGTATTTTATGTGAAAAATAATCTTTCTGTTAACATTTGTAATCTTAAGGTTCAAAGAGTAGATGGGGTAGAAGAGGTTTGGCTCTCTGTACAATCTCGTAAGCTACTTCTGTTATCATTGGTTGCTTGTATAGACATCCGCATGCTTCAAATGATACTTTTAACTATATTTTGGAATGTCTGAGAGAGGTTTCTTTAAAGAATAAATCGATTTATGTAGTAGGTGATCTAATGATGATTTGATGGTAGGTTCAGCAAAGATGCATAATATCATAAGAGTCACCAAACTAAATCAAATGATTAATAAACCTACTAGAGTTAGCCCCATCTCATCCACACTACTAGACGTTTTAATAACTAACAAGCAGGAAAGTGTTATTAACATGGAGGTAAACCCAAGTATTGTAGCTGATCATGAACACATTTCATTTATCATAGATATTAAGAAGCCAAAACGTAAACCAGTCACGGTAACCTCTAGGTGTTTAAAATATTATTCTGCAGATTTGTTGTGCAATACATTGCTAGACCAAAAACTAATTCTAGATACAATCATGCATACTGATTGACCACAGGGAGTTCAAACAGGAATTTTCAATGAAGTTTATAATAGTGCTTTAGATAAATGTGCCCCAATAACCACGAGGGAAATAAGGAGACCAGTGCGCCTTGGATAGACGATGATCTCAAAAACAGAATGATTGAAAAAAAAAAAGGGACAAAAATGCAAGAAAGGCTTAAACAAAATAGACAGGATGAAAATCTAAACAATGAGTATAAGGAAATGAAAAAACTCACCAATTCTAAGATGCGTACTGCCAAAGCTTATTATAACAAAGACAAGATCAAGAAAAGTAAATCTCGTAAAGAAACATGGAAAATTATGAATAATATTGTATCTACTAAATCAAATAAAAGATTGAATACGACAACCCAAAAGCTAGAGCAGATCAATTTAACCAATACTTTGCTAATGTAGGAAAAATAACTTATGGTAAAACGCAGGAAATGCTACAAAAGTACGAAAATGAAGATGATAGAACCACTCAAAAACTAATATTGGTAATAAATATAAAGATTGTTTAGACCTCAACCAGTTACAGTAGAAACAATAATATTAACAGTTAAGAGCTTGAATAATAGTAATGCTTACGGGACGGATGGTATTCCTACCAGCTTTCTAAAAGATTCCCTTATAGTTATTGCATATTATAATCACAGTTATTATAAATACTATCAATTGTAACTGGGAAATACCCTTCTATTTGGAAACAACCCCTCGTAAACCCTCTTCACAAGGAAGGAGACAAGGACGACCCTGGTAATTACAGACCTGTTTCTGTCCTTCCGGTGTTATCGAAGGTAATGGAAAAGATTGTGTGTAATCAGTTTAATGGAACATCTAGAAAAAAATAATTTGATTTCTAACACTCAACATGGATTCCGTAAAGGTTTATCAACAGAAACAGCTTTTGATGAAATTAACAGATGAAATTTATAAAATATTGATAGAAAAAAAAGTTTCCATATTAATTTTATGCGACCTATCAAAGGCATTCGATAGTGTTAACCATGATGAAATGTGTAAATCTCTTAAGGAACATCACATTGATACTTTTTGGTTTCGAGATTACGTGGGAGATAGGAGTCAGGTAGTTAGATTAGGAGAACGTAAATTCTTGTATTGAAAAGGTTGAATTTGGGGTCCCACAGGGATCTGTCCTAGGCCCATTCCTTTTTTTAATCTACGTTAATGATATGATTAAATACATAGAAAACTGCCTGCTAATTCAATATGCTGATGACACCCAAGTTCTTTTGGCTGATCAATTAGAAAATCTAGATGCCTTGATTAAAAGGACTGAACTAATATTGCTCAAAATTAAGAAATATTTTCTAAGGAAAGGGCTATTATTAAATGCCACCAAAACGCAGTGCATGTTTGTGGGTAGCTCACAGTATATTAGCAAAATTCCAGATGACATTGTAATAAAATGCGATGGGGATAAAGTAAAGATAAAGTCGCATGTTGAAAAATCTAGGTCTACACATGGACAGGTATATGACATTCAGTACTCACATTGACGAGCTGAGTAGAAAAGTCAGTGGCATTCTAATGTATCTAAGTAGAGTAAAAGATTACTTTGATGATACTACTCGAGCCTTGATTGTGGAAAGCCTGGTCCTGAGTGTAATAAACTACTGTATTAAGATATGGGGAGTAACAAATGATATGCACATGGAAAAAGCTCAAAAATCCAAAACTTTGCAGGTAGAGTAGCCGTTTATTGGGGTGAAAAAACACGATCACATCACCCCAACCCTCCAGCAATTAAAGTGGATAAAATTAAATTAAAAGAAAAGTGTATGTACGATGTTTTTTGTGTTTTTGTTTTTAAAAGTTTGAGAAAAGAATATCCCAACTGGCTATACACACATTTCCTACAGTTGGTAATTGTAGGAATGCATTAACAAGACAGAATGAAAATCTATATGTAGACAGCTATCGAACAGATTTGGGTTCACGCTCGATGGCAATAAGGGGCCCAGCTTGCTGGAATAAACTACCTCTGGAATTAAGAAAATGTATAGATGTTAGTTCTGAGTTATTCAAAAGGAAACTTAGCAATACTTCTTAATTTTACTTGAATGTATATATATCCTAAATTTTACAATCCAATTATTGTGAATTTTATGTAAATAATTTATATTGTAATGTAGCAGAATAACCATTTTATAATGGAAATTAAAGGTTTTTGACTTTGACTTTGACTTTGACTCTCTCTCTCTCAAACAGTTTTCTTTGATGTCCTTG
>NC_087215.1:55612138-55617132 GCF_015104395.2 Macrobrachium nipponense | reverse complement strand
CAAGGACATCAAAGAAAACTGTTTGAGAGAGAGAGAGAGAGAGAGAGAGAGAGAGAGAAGTGGTGTGTGTGTGTGTGTGTGTGTCTGTGTGTGTGTGTGTATGAGGGCTCGTATACATCCAGATGTTATATTCTACAGTATCAAATTTTCAATTTCTTTTTCAGACATTCTCTGCAGATTGTGAAAAGATGCGCCACGTAGGAGTAAAGGCCCTGGCACTGACGCTTCTGATCGTTGCTAAGACAGGTGAGACGAGAAATATTTGGTTGTACTTTGAAAGGGGAAAAAGTGCAAAAGAGAAATCCATTTCGTCAAAAGATATATCCAGTGCGATACACTATCTCGCAGTCGTGTCGTCGTGTTTTATATAATATTTTCTGTGCTCAGGTTATATATATATATATATATATATATATATATATATATATATATATAAGATATATATATATATATATACATGTGTGTGTGTATGTACATATATACAGGTTGTGTATATATTATATTTAATGCATATATATATATATATATATATATATATATATATATATAATATATATATATAATCACTTTATAAAATAAAAGTTTACACGTCAGTGTGTAAGAATCATGATTTTTCAATAAATATAAACCCGTTTCATTTACGTAACCATTAGCTAGCTGCGTAAAATTATTAATCATGTGATGAACAAAATCTGGGAAGATATTTTGTTAAATTCATAAGTCCAGTTGTAAAATTTCTACAATATTACCACCCTTGTTACCTGTTATGACCTTCATTACTATCTAAATTAAACTTTTATAAATATAGTTTGTTCATTACAACACAACGAATTCATGTAAACTATCAGTTGATATACTTTCGAAAATCATTGGTTTCTCTTCGTTGGTCACCCATCCAAGTAAAGAAAAGTTCATCGACTTCACTATCACAGTCATTACTGCTCACCCACCCAAAAGCGGACCATACCAAATGTTATTTAACCTTCCCCTCCGTTCCTATTCTCTTTCTTCCCTCTTATTTTCCACCCTCTCCTAACAATTGTTTCATATTGCAACTGCGATTGTTTCTTCTGTAACACCTTCAAACTTTTACTATCAATTTCCATATCAGCGCTGAATGGCCTTAGTTCCGCCCCAGTGCTTGGCTTGACATAATGATGCCAAAAATCTATAGAAATCAAACCTTCCCCCGTCAAGAGAACACGAGCCATCCCTCCCTGGCCACCTTCAACCAGAAATGTCAACAAGGGAACGCCCCCTTGCGCTTCAGGAGAGTCATCTCATTTCCTGATTTTCAGGTCCTTTTGTTTAGACTCCGGGACATGTGAAACCAGCCGACCACTTCGCTGAAACTCCCTAACTTTTATTAATCCTGTTTTGAAGAGTTCGTTTTTCCACGGCAACGTAGTTATGGAAAAATTTTATAAGTTTACCCTCTCTCTCTCTCTCTACTCTCTCTCTCTACTCTCTCTCTCTCTCTCTCTCTCTCGAGCGCACAAAGGTTACTTAGTCATTTATTTTATTCACCTACTGGTATCTTACTTGAAATTTCTTATAATGATATCTGGTTGGAAATTTAATCATTATAGTCAATAAACGCCAAAATCACAGGTTATCAATGATACTAGTAGTTACTTTTGGTTATTAATGAGAGTTACTTTTACTAACTGCTACATTCATCTTTATTGACTACGAATAGGTTTAATAGTTTTTGGGACCGACGAATTCTCCAAAAAGCTACAGACAGCCAGTTTAGCTAAATGAAGAATGATGAAATGGGTATTCATTTCTACATACTTTTCCTTTTTCAGGTTATTATTTCTATATATATGAAGAATTTCTTAAAACCCATAAAGCATTTAATAACAACAACAACAACAATAATAATATATATGACATCGGGCATTATTTTGCCAAGATCTCTCTCTCTTCTCTCTCTCTCTTCTCTCTCTCTCTCTCTCCTCTCTCTCTCTCTCTCTCTCTATATATATTATATATATATATATATATATATATATATATATATATATATATATATGTATATATATATATGTAAATCATTATATCAGTATTCATATAAACTATAACTATCTATATCGGTATCTTATATAAATATATATATATATATATATATATATAATATATATATATATATGCATATATATGTATATATATATATATATATATATATATATAATATATTATATATATACTACACAAATGTCCCTTAATATCCAGTTCGCTCTACCCCTCGGATTAATATATTTAATTCCGACGTAGAGCGAATTGGATATTAAAGGACATTTGTAGCTTAATGCATGTTTAGGAAACACGGTGATGTGATAAAAAATTCATATATACGTGTATGTATATATATATATATATATATATATATATATATATATATATATATATATATATATATATTATATAATGTATGTATCCGTCACCCATTTTAACTGAACACTTTCATACCACTTCGATAAAATATATACTTCACAAAAATCTTCCACCAACAGGATGGGCCATCCAGTGCTACCAATGTATGGCCGCCGGAAACGCAGTGGTTCCTATCGACCACTGCAGAGAGGTCAACCCGGTTACTGATATGATCACTTACGGATATTGCAAAACGGCTTGCTTCAAGATCGTCAACATGACAGGTAAGGCCTCGGGTTCTGACAAATGGGAATTTTGTCTTCGCATTGATTATTGATTGCTCAGAATGTATAGCTATCTCGTCTTTGCAAATAACTGCATATGTGTATATAAAGTGACTTAGTCCTGATATGAACATATTCTCTCTCTCTCTCTCTCTCTCTCTCTCTCTCTCTCTCTCTCTCTCTCTCTCAATTTAGATTAATTATTCGATATCAGCATACACAATTATCTAGCCTTTTACAATAAATGCATGTGGGTATGTGAAGCTTTTACGAAATCTCTCTCTCTCTCTCTCTCTCTCTCTCTCTCTCTCTCTCTCTCTCTTTCGTTTAACTGCATATTTTTTTAAATACAAAACTATCTAGACTTGTTTTTTCAAAAAAATGTATAGTCTATGTAATTACTAGGTACTCATTTACCTTTTACAAATCATTCTTCTCTCTCTCTCTCTCTCTCTCTCTCTCTCTCTCTCTCTCTCTCTCTCTCTCTCTCTAAATTTAATTACCTATACATTCTATCAGCATACACATCAGTGTTGTTAAATGTATATGCGTATATGAAGTGATTTAGCGTGCATAAAACTTTCTCTCTCTCTCTCTCTCTCTCTCTCTCTCTCTCTCTCTCTCTCTCTCTCTCTGTATGTGTTTTGTTTTATTTATGTTATTCAATCATTTTTCAGCATTCACAGGTATTTTGTCTTGTTAAATGAATGCATATGTGTAATTGAAGTAACTTAGTTCATTTTTAATCATACTCTCTCTCTCTCTCTCTCTCATTCAGAAGCAACTGGATTACATAATCATATTTGGTAAAATCCCATTCACTGAACATTCTCAATTGATGACCAAAAAATATACATATACTTCGAAATGATTTACTCGTTTTTTATTTTAATTGATACTCTCTACAAATGTTTTCAAAAGACGATTCGCATGTTACTCCTCATAAGAAGACCGACCACAGTTGAAAGGGCATCGCTGAGCAGTGTCAGTAACTGAACTCATAAAAAGGCTTTAGCCGCACCCACCCCAGGTGGAGTAGAGAGAGATCAACACATTTCAAGAGTGCGTTCGTTTTCCTGACAACATCGACGGAAAACAGTCTTAGGTTTAATTTCTGAGTAAAAGAACGATGACAGCATTGACAACGGAGATTTCGTGCGTAGTTGGCATAGGCTAATGCAAGTTTAATCCTATTGGAAATAAAGAAAAGCACAATATCGAATATTAAATACATCACATTCAGCATGAGCTTGTTACTGGTAAAAGCAAATCCCTCACGAATATAAAATGTACCATTCACAACCTTCCCGCCGCCAAAAAAAAAAAAAAAAAAAAAAAACCAAAAGGAAAAAAAATCTTGTTACCCACATTACAAATCTAAATCAGCACCCTTCTCGCCATTAGAATTAAGGAGAGATGAAAATACCACTTAGGACGCTCGGAAAACACGGAAAAATGCGCCCCAGAACATCTGCATACTTAGCACGTGCACCGATATGAACGCACCCCGTTATACTTAAGCTCAATAAGTGGCCCGCAAATGTTCATCTCCCAAGTCCCATTCCTATTCGCAATAAGTCATTTGTCGCCACCCCTCCTCCGGGTCGCTCTGCTTACGCCCCTCGAGTAAATTTTGACCTGTGAGTTCAGAAAACGTATATGAAGTCAAAAAAAGAGACGTGAAATTTATAATATAAGTGATGAGTTCATTCTAAGTGTCAAAAAGTGTGTGTATTTCGATTTGGGCCACGAGGGAATTATTATTTAAATAAAACCTGATTATGGCTGGTGTGTCAAAACGGTCTTAGTTAAATCGTCGCTCCTGCTCATCGTTGTTGGAGTCTCTTTTATCGTGATTTTGTGTCGTTTCTCTGGTTGGTTGAAGAAGATTATCGTTCCTTCGTGAGGTGGTTTAGTTTGTGATTCAGAACGCACGGTATTCAGTGAGGAATATTCTTAAATTACTAAAGCATAATGTATCTGTATATTTATGTCTAAGTTGCTATGCATTCTGTTAACATTCTTCCATCTTCGCTTGGCCATCCATTAGTCTGTCTTCTATCGTTCTTTTCACAATACTTAGCTATCTATTAATCTGCCTTGTACCATGATCATTTGCCTATACTTCTTCCTTCGCTGTTTAATCTATCAATTATTCCTAGTCTTTTTTTTTTCTTTTTTTGCCAAATCATGTCACTGTCCTACTTTCTCTGCTTAGTCCGTCTATCAATGTGGCTACATACTTTAACATCCACAAACAAATCAGTGATGACCCTAACGTCCTCCTAAGCAGGGAAATCACCCATTCCTAAAAGGTCTTTCATAACCATT
>NC_087215.1:55592138-55607138 GCF_015104395.2 Macrobrachium nipponense | reverse complement strand
CCCATCAAAAGCGTAGCTTTCATAGACGTTATACCCATAAAAAGAAAACGTAACCCGAGCATATCCTCTCAGAAGGACTTAAAATATAATGATAAAATGTTCGAAAAAGTAAAACCTTTCAGAATCATTAACTCTCACAGAAGAATCATGAATGAATTTTCTGGATTAACGAGGTATGAAAGACTTATTTTTTTCGTTCTTAAAGAGTCGAATTCCCGAATGTCATCCACGCGCGGATTAACTTCGTCGCTTTCCTCTTCAATTCCATTCAGAATAATTATATAAAACAAGGAAGACTCAAAACTGGCATCTGAATAGCACTTGAAGCCTCCCTTCTCTTAATAAGGTGAATTAGTCTCCTTTCTTTTACAATAAAGTGAAATGTTCTTTCTCTTCTCCTTCCCCTACTAACAGGGTGAAGTGCCGTCTTCCTTCTCTCACGAACAAAATGAAATAAAATTTTCCTTCACTTACTAAGTAGGTGAAATGCACCCTTCCTTTTCTGCACTCTTCCTTCTCTTACTAACAAAATGAAACGCAGCCTTTTATTAATTAAGGGAAATGCAGTCTTCCATGTCTTACTAGCAAGTTGAAATACAGTTTTCCTTTTCTAACTAACAAAGTGAAATTCAATTTTTCTTCTCTTCCTGACAAGATAGAATCCAGTCTTCCTTCTCTTACTAACAAGGTAAAATGCAGTCTTCCATGTCTTACTAGCAAGTTGAAATACAGTTTTCCTTTCCTTACTAACAAAGTGAAATTACAATTTTTCTTCTCTTCCTGACAAAGTACAATGCAGTCTTCCTTCTCTTACTAATAAGGTGAAATGCAGTCTTCCTTCTATGCAGTCTTCCCTTCTCTTACTAATAAAGTGAAATGCAGTCTTCCAGGTCTTACTAACAAGCTGGAATACAGTTTTGCTTTCCCTACTAACATGGTGAAATTCAATTTTTCTTCTCTTCCTGACAAAGTGGAATCCAGTCTTCCTTCTCTTACCAACAAGGTGAAATGCATCTCCCTTCTCTTACCAATCACATGAGATGCAATTTTCCTTCTCGTACTAACAAGGTGAAATGCCGTCTTCCTTTTATGCACTCTTCCTTCTCTTATTAATAAAGTAAAAAGCAGTCTTCCTTCTCTTACCAGCAAGATGAAATATAGACGCCCTTATGTTAATATGGTGAAATGAAATCTTCGCTATCTTAGTCGTAAGGTGCAAATGCATGAGGAGGAGATGTATTGCCGAATGTTGTAACTTGTGACATCAAAATGGTAATTATTCTAAACAAGTTGCATCGAGACAAGGTTATCAACATAAAGTTTAGTGTGAATATAAAAAACTCTTTCGAATGAATTTTACATCAATTACCATGAAAAGTTTCCAACACCGAACGACAGAAGATTAACCACGGCCTAAGAAGAAAAGAATGTTTATGAAGTTGTCTCTTGTGCGATCAAACTACATCAGTTGTTTGGATTGTTATGAAAATGTATTGACTACAATAAGCAGATGGCATTATAATTGCCATTTAACAACTTCCGATAAATTATTGTGAATGCTCCGAATTAAAGAAACAAATGGTAAAACCAAATGAATACCAACACGTCGCCAGAGCTATTAACCACAATGCACCACTTGTTAAACGCGTGTCTTACAATTTACACTTGGCATTGGTAATGAATGTCAAATTGCGTCAACGTAAACTTGGTACCAGTCGAGCACGAAAGCTGGCAACACCTGGAGAGCTGTCATTAGAGTGGGCACCAAAAAGAGGTACCTAAACATTTCTCTGCATTTTGATGTAAATTTCAAGTTGAATATATTCGTCACGGTGTGTCACAGTAACAAGAGTTCTCCCAACTTTTTAGATAAACTTGCACCAATTTGCACAAAGTGGATGATATTATTTGTTCCATACTAAGGCAGAATTCAAGTAAGAAAAAGGACAACTTCCACTCAAGTCACCTGTAGTAAGTATAAGGTGCAAAATATGGTAGCAAATAAACCAAAGCTTTAAATAAAAAAAATAAAAAAAAAAACGATGTAACGCTACCAGTGAATAAAGTGCAACCCTTCACATTTGGACGTGTAGGAAAATGATTAAATTCTTGGTACAAGGTTTAACGGCAAGACACTATAAGTTTCCATGAAACGAACTCATCCACACTGCCTCAAGATATTTAGGCTATGAACAATCAAAGATTAGTCCTCTCGGCTGCTGGTAGGGCAGAATGAAGAGGTACACACAAGACTCTCTATGTCTTCCAACACTTAATACACTCACGAATAGTCCATGCTGGCGTAAGATTACTGATGTTTCATTTTATGTAGAATTAATATCCAACTTCTGTTCCTTTCCCTTAAAGCAGAAAGGTGGAACAGTTTTTGGTTCCCCATGGAAAAGGCAGATGGTTTTCAATGGCCAAATCCGTCGATCTTATCTCTCTCTCTCTCTCTCTCTCTCTCTCTCTCTCCTTTAATCCAGTCCCAGAGAGTTCGTTTTATCTGACATGAAAATTCTATTTCCTTCTGACTTCACGAATGTTTTCATGGGAGAACCAATCTCTCTCTCTCTCTCTCTCTCTCTCTCTCTCTCTCTCTCTCACACACACACACACCCTCGGGTTGTCTTATGTTCTGTTCTTAGCACGGAAATGAAGTAGACCGCTTGTTCGATGATGAAACCACAGTTCTTTTTATCACACCTTACTTAGCTTTTTTCTTCTTCTTCTTCTAACCAATGAACGCAGCCCAGCCCGTCCCAAATCCCACCAAGAAAATATAGCACATCAACGCAAGAAACAATCAGAGCTATCCCCGTTAGTTCGGTGACGGTTTATTATGCCTGGAAATATTTCTGAACATAATATTAGAACTGCGCGTTAGTTGCGTAAATGCCTGGTATTTAAGCGTCCTGCCTGCGTTTGCGCATAGAAAATAGGAGCGACCTTCATTCAGTACTTAACAGTGGTTCCCAAACTTTTTCTGGTCGTTACCCACTCCTACGGGCTGCTCTATGAGCAAGAGCCCGTGCTGGCATAAGGCCAGCTTAATCTCAAACAACAACAACAACAACGTTGCCCACTTTTCACACAGGATACTTGCCCATGGACTACCGCCCACAGCCAAGCATAACCCATGTATGTATAAATAGCCCATGGTTTTATACATACCTATCATCAGATTATGGATCCCTGCATTCTGCTACATGGCCACCCAGGTTTGGGAACCACTGATTTAGTAGATACAAAGTACTTCTTGTAAATTTTAAGGATCACATCGCCTAAACGAAAAATTCTTTATAAGGATTTACGATGTTCAAATAAAAAAAATATACGCCATTTGGTTGACTGCTACTTTTTGTTGCGTCGCGTGTTCTGGGTCCTTTTGGGGGTGGGGGTCGGGTGGGGGGATCAGATCACCTTGACATAACCGTTCTCATAAGCCTGGCGGTCATAAAATCACAAAATATACGTCAGTTTTTATATTACTTCCCACGAATGGACTTTCGTAACCAGGGCTTTTTTACCTTTAATAAAAGACAAACTGTCAAAATTCATTTAGAACGGAAGAGAAAGTGTTCCGAAGTTTCTACGGGAAATACTATGGTGCATATGTTAATAAAAGTAGACGTAAACCAGACGTTCGTAGATAAATTGAATTTTTCTCTGTAGTCCACGTTTATATAGTGGAGTGCTAGGCCAGCAACTTACATTTACATATGTCAGCAACTTACATTTATATATGTCAGCAACTTACTTATAAAACTTTTATATATGTATATAAAATGTGTGTGTGTGTGGTGTGTGTTGTGTGTGTGTGTAGTATAGCAGGTCTTACGGTCGAAGGGTTAAGACACTCACCTTACAGGCAAGACGAGTTCGGTTCGAATCATGGACAAGGATGATGAAACTGAAAAGTACCGTTAAAATATACTGTACCTCTGTTGACCACAGAGGGTAGCAAAATGGGTGAAAATGCAACATAGGTCTAGCAACCTCATCCTGAGAACAGGAAACATAACATCCGATGGGGGCCACACCCTTAAGGTCAAAGGTTATATCAGCTAAAGCAAAGTTGGGTCTGGTCAGAACTTCAATGGGTATTCATCCATAAAATCGTTACTAAATGAGCCCCATAAACATCTATGGAGTCTACGGAAAAAAAATATATATACATATACACATATACATATAATTGTCCAATTTACTTTCACCACAGAGAAAACTACTAGTATATCTGGTCTTGTAAGAGGCGAGATGCCTTAAGAAAAATAATCATAACAACCTGAGACATAAAGAGAGACGAACACGGAGCTTGCAAAAGATTACGCTTGACCAAGAGTACATTACTGAACTGGCGTTGGGATCTCTGGTGCAAAACTGTCTAGCAATCTAGCAAGTTTTTCTTAAGTAAACGTCAAGTCATTAGACACTAAACTCATTGCCGTGGTTTACTGGTAATGTCTTGGTCAGATGCAGACCAAACATGTGCTGTCTTAGCTGTAC
Organism: Macrobrachium nipponense; assembly: GCF_015104395.2. Classification (NCBI taxonomy): domain Eukaryota; kingdom Metazoa; phylum Arthropoda; class Malacostraca; order Decapoda; family Palaemonidae; genus Macrobrachium; species Macrobrachium nipponense. Next base: position 55,602,629 of record NC_087215.1, on the reverse strand, counting down.
ATTAAGCTCTGTAATGCTTGAAATCAATTTAGCAATGCAAAGGGGCTTTTCCATGGCAGGCGTCACTGCCAAACACTAGCTTTTACAAAGAGGTGGGCTACTGACTCAAGCAACAAAACGAAACAGAATTCTACAACTGACTAAAATCAGGGTTCAAAGGAGGGAGGCGAATTCCTCAGTCAATCATTGAATAGAACTGATCACAAATGAACTGGTAAATAACCAAATAGCTTTTGGATTGCAATAAAAACTTTGACAATCCCTTTATACCATTTAAAATTTTCTGAAAATGGCACCGTCGGAGTGCCAAACCTCAAAGTAAAGAAGTGAAAAATAATCTTTGATTGTTCAACGACTCGAAACTTCATGACGAATATTTCTCTTTCGTTAACAGGATATGTCTAATAAAAGCTGTTACCCACTGCTGCTGGATTGGTCTGTCGCCTAGTCACCAACTCCACTCAACGTTGGAAGAAACGTCACCGGGACTGATTGACAACAAACGTTGCAGAGACAAAGTCAGCAAAAAGCATTCGGAGGGAGGCAGTTCTTGAGAAGGTAGGTGACAAGAGGTTTGAGTTCTTCAAAATTGGGTATATTTCATCATTTGAAAACCATTCAAGAATAGATTTAGAAAATTTCAGACTGTCTAACATCCCCCGTAGGGAGGTAGTGCCGTCAGTGGACCTCATGCGGCTCACTATAGGTATTATTTAAGGTTCTTTGCAGCGTGCCTTCGGCCCCTACCTGCAACCACTTTCGTTCCTTTTACTGTACCTCTTTTCATATTCTCTTTCTTCATCTTGCTTTCCACCCTCTCCTAATACTTGATTCATAGTGCAACTGCGAGGTTTTCCTCCTGTTAAACCTTTCAATACTTATTACTATCAATTTCCATTTCAGCGCTGAATGACTTAATAGGTCCCAGTGCTTGGCCTTTGGCGTAAATTCTATATTCTACTCAACTCAACTCGACTGCTTAACATTATTTCACCAAAATTTCTAATGGGAGCAAAACCGTATGGTTATGCAAATGATGGACGTTCAAACGGCCCTAACACGGAATTTAATATTCTAAAAAGAAACTCACGGTCCAAGGGATTATGTCTCACACATTATCGTCCTTCGACCGTCAAATAATCTCACCTTCAAAATTTCTCTTCCCGAGCTGCGCCTAATTATCCGCCACTCGAGAAAAATGAACCCTCTTTGCTAATCTAATCCTTTCGCTTAATTTCCAGACCAATCATTTCGGAGGATGGGCGGCGCGACAATAGCGCTGGTGGCTGCTCACCTGCTTCTGCTCATTAAAGCAGGTAAGACTGGAAGGGGTCAAGAAAAATATAATGTGAACTTAATGAACCTTTCTTGAATAACAAGGTATCAGAGTTGATTCGAGTAATTGGATGCTGTTAATTCCTTCGTTTCAAACACGTGATATTTGGTAAATAAGTTGGTTCACATTATTTGAGGAACTATTGAATTAATGTTTTTTCTCATAAACATGTGATCTTTGGTTTTGTTCATTTTCCTCGTGTCTTTGTGTTCGCTTTTTTTTTTTTTAAATATTTCCCTTACGTGCTGTTACGTGGAAGCATGCATATCAAGTTCATAGCCATAGCCCAGCTTTAATTACTGATAGGAAAAGTAAAGGAAACATAGATAATACACGAGCAAATGGATAAAATTAACAGTAATGACACAAGCCATTTAAAAAATAAGAGCTTCTGTGAATTTTATGGTGTGATTTGTGGATTTTTACTGCTGTCAATTTGCGTTAACTAGGTAACTACCGACATAACCGAGATATTTCATTTTACCGCAAAAAGAAAAAAAATAAATAAATAAATATCTTAGACGGTCAGCTAATTTTTCAACAAACGTATTTTAATAACTTCAAGCATTAGTTACCACCCTGAAATAATTCTCCTTGTGTTTTACTAATTTGTTTATATTTTAATATATTTATTAATTTACGTATTCATTTTCTTCTATTCTAATAAGTGATCACTGTTTTTCAGTTTTTCCATTTATTTTACGAGAACTTGCAAATGAACCCCACTTCCTTTGGATGTTATATATATCTATATATATATATATATATATATATATATATATATATATATATATATATATATATATATATATTTATATATACATTATATATATATATATATACATTATATATATATATATACATTATATATATATATATATATATATATATATATATATATATATATATATATATATATATATATATATATATAAAGCATCCAAAGGATGTGGAGTTCATTTGCAAGTTCTCGTAAAATAAATGGAAAAACTGAAAAACAGTGATCACTTATTAGAATAGAAGAAAATAAATACGTAAATTAATAAATATATAAAAATATAAACAAATTAGAAAAATAGGAGTTCCTCGTTGGATGAGTGGTTTTCGCACTCGGCTACCAGTCCGGTGGTCTGATGTTCGATTCTCGGCTCGGCCAACGCGGATCAGAGGAATTTATTTCTGGCCGATAGAAATTATTTCTCGATATAACGTGGTTCGGATCCCACAATAAGCTGTAGGTCCAGTTGATAGATGACCAATTGGTTCCTAGTCACGCAAACATATCTAATCCTTCGGGCCAGCCCTAGGAGAGCTGTTCATCAGCTCAGTGGTCTGGTTAAACTAAGATATACTTGACTTTAATTAGTAAAATACAAGGAGAATTATTTTCAGGGTGGTAACGCATTGCATCTTCGCAGAAGAATAACTCTTCCATCACTTTCAGGTCAGTCGATAAGATGCTACGGCTGCACAGGCTACGACATATCGCGTCCACTTCACCGAATCACAAAATAACCCGGCTGCGCTGATGGCAACTTCGACTGGAGACAGGTGCAGATTTACACGGCCTATACACCTGGGTTCAGCTGTTACTCTTTCACCTACAATAATGGTAAGTTGTTGTCTCTTCAATGCACCGGGAATCGAGCCTGATGAGAGTCTGAAATGTGCACATGCACACACACATTTCTCTCTCTCTCTCTCTCTCTCTCTCTCTCTCTCTCTCTATATATATATATATAATATATATATATATATATTAATATAATATATTAATATTATATACACACACACAAAGAAACAAGAAATGTGAGAGAGAGAATGAGTATACAGTTTGCCTAAATGTAAAATTCTTATTCTACCCAAGTCTACTAAAACCAAAATTGTCTTAAAATGTCCACCTACGAGAATATATATATATATAATATATATAATTAATTTATATATATATATAATATATACACACAGTGTTTTTATATTTGTGTACATATATATATATATACGTAATTACCGCAGGTGAAGAAATAATTAACTTATTTCCAAGCCATTGACGAAGGACTGATACATAGTGTTAGAAATCACAATATAGCTATATAATACAGAAACAGTACTGACGAACACACACAATCCTGAAAAGTGTTCAACACCGAACAAAATATGATACAACTTCCTGAGGCAATGCTCCATGTCTTTCTATACCTGATGTTTTGAGCTTTATCGCACCCTTACTCGCCTTTCAGGGACTTTTCGCCGTGGAAACACTTGAACAATTTCTCCATGATTTTTAGCTCGGCAATAAATCCCTTACTTTCTTCATCAGACGCCCTCTTCCTCTGCTTATTGCGCCAATCCAAGAGGTATCGTCCTCAAGACACTCTCGACCCTACGTTCGGGTATTGTGTAAACTTGTTTGCAATGAAACCACCTAAATATTCTAGTCCCTCTTCTTCCAGAGCCGTATATATACGGCTCTGTCTTCTTCTATATCAGTTTTGCCAAGTTCCAAGGTTTCCTTTAGCAATTTCCCTGAAACCATTTCTTACGCCCATTACCTTCATCAAAATCAGTCTGGGAATCAAAACAATATTGCAGAAAGGGCTATAGTAGATTCACATCAACCGTGCATTTGATGTCTAGGCTAGTCCCTTACGACGCTCCTGATTGGCTGTTGATAAGCCAATGACAGGACTGAAAACTCTCAGACTCTCTCGAGAGTTCACATAGGTAGGATCTATGTTCCACTTCTCCTGAGGGATACGTCTTTCAGGAGAGGTGGAACATTGATCCTACCTATGTGAACTCTCGAGAGAGACAGTTTCCAGCCCTGTGATTGGCTTATTAACTGCCAATCAGGAGCGTCGTAAGGGACTGACCTAGACATCAAATGCACGGTTGATGTGAATCTACTATAGTTCTCTTTCCAGTCACTGTTCATCAGAAGTTGATGCTATCTACTCACTCAAGCAAAAAAGGAAGGAAAGCCTGAACTGATGTGACCTCCGTTTACCACTTTCCTCTGTGTCGTGCTTTGATCCCACGAGAGAAGTCTCTGTGTCCATTAGGTTAAGGCCAACAAAATTCTGTTGGCCTTGCATTAGGTGACATCATATTCTGAGCTTTACTGCTGCAGGTGATGGATGCTGATAGCATGCTCCCATTAGTCGAAGGCAACCGAAGAAGTGTTCCAATCCATCTTGGTTGAATCTATACGTCAAGATGTATGATATAGCAAACTTTTCTGCCATCATTTTGTACAGTTCAGGTAATGATATTGACGATATTATGAGTTCTTTTTGAAACGTTTAAGCCCTTCAACTACCAGTTTTGCAGTGTTAACCGTTTTGCCCAGCACTGCATTTTGTTTCCGTAAATTTAATCCATAGGCATTGCGTGCCCACTTTTTGTCCGCTGGCACTCGAGAATTGAAAAGCACAAACTATCTGTCTTCTAGTGAGATGAATTGCATAGTTTTCTCCCTGTGTTTCTCCGACAGCAGTCCTTGTTTGCCAAAATACTCCAGGGATTTAGCAGTCGTTTCTGAGGAAATTGCACCTCTAATTTTATACGAGCAAGTTGAGCCTGACGTTACATACAACCTGTGAAGACCGCGGTCTGTTTTGGAACGAAGATGGGTTGACCCTGTATCTCTATACACCTTGGTGATTTGTACCACAAGCCCAAATGCGTTTTGAAGCCAACCCCACTTTGACACCTGTTAGTGGTGGATCTGTAGTCTCAAATGGTTCTGTAGTGTGTGTGTGTAAATATATATATATATATATATATATATATATATATATATATATATATATATATATGTGTGTGTGTGTGTGTGTGTGTGTGTGTGTGTGTGTGTGTGTGTGTGTGTGTGTGTGTGTGTCAGAGATATATAGTGTGTGATTTCCAACACTATGTAAGAGTCTTCATCAATGGCATGGAAATAAAAGTCGAAACCGATCACGACCTACATTCCATTTCTTATTATAAAACTGTAGAACCAATTGACTAATTACCTCATATAAACTGGCCTTATGACATCACAGGCTATTGCTCAAAAGCAGTCTGTAAGGTGCGTCCACACTACAGTAAAGCATATTATCAACACTACAGAAATTTATGGCATACACATCACAAATAGGTTGAAAAAGATCAACGACCGTAAGTAGAGCACGAATCTTTGGCATACACTGCATGATTGCATAACGCACCGGTTAGGACTACCAATAAGTCATTGACTTGTACTCACCTATTTTGTGATGTATTTACGAATGTTACCGACGTGAGTAATATAATACAACATATTTTATTGTTTGAAGGTATTAAGAGGCCTGGCGTGGACCTTACGCCCTCACCGGCCAACTGAAAACCTAACGCATCCTACATTACCTTTGTTTTCCCTTCGTAGGCCAACATGAGATCACCCAAAGGTATATGGTCCGGAGCCCACTGGCGCGAGAAGACGAACCCCTTTTGCCCAGGAACAGGAACAAATACAAGGAGAGGGAATACCGAGAGAGGGTACAGGGAGCGAGACTACAGGGATAGGGAGAGCCGAGAGAGAGACTCGGAATAGAAGGAACCATCGTCAAAGGATACTACTGCCACACGGATTACTGCAACAACTCAATAGCGTTGGCTTCCTCCTTAGTCCTACTTCTGCTGCTGAACATCCTCGTGATGCTTCTGCGCTGGTGGTATTGAGTCTAGAGAGACATCGGGAGTCTTTCTTTTGTTTTAATACCTTTTTTAGGAGTCTTATGATACAGAATCATTATTATCAAAGGGAGGAAGGACGGTCCTAGCCTATTTCATCTTCAGTTCTTGTCACACACAACTGGAAAGGGACATAAGTCTAACCCACTTAACCTTTCAAACTTTCCCTTTTTCATTTTTATCCAAGCTTCCGGAATTTCCCTTGAACATTTCGACATCCTTACATGGCATGGATGACCTTATATGACATCTTTGACCTCCTAGAAAAACACCATCGTTCCCTAGTATGCCCCTCATACCTCAAGTATAAGGTGGTGTTATTCGCGTGTATTTCCAAGACTTCTGACAGTTCCTGGCGGAACCAGCTAAAGGATATGAACGTACTAATGATGATTTCAAAAGGAGAAACTGTGAACGGCACGATCTTCGTCCCTCACGTTCTCTTAACGAACGAAAATGATAGTTGTTAAGTTTTGTAATGTTATGATAAGTTTAGTCAGGATTGGCGTTGGAAGTTTTTTATTTCTTATTTTTGAATTGTTTTCATACTCTTGTCATTTCATCTTTCAAATTTAAGCCTGACTTCCCTTATGTAATTATTGATAAAGCTAAAAATAGTATTTATTCGTAGTACATGGCCGTTAGAAGAGTGTGCTATAGTAGCACTACACAAAGAGTAGACTATGCTATGCATGGTATTGTAGGACAATGTTACTGCCACATTTACATGATGTGATTTCCCAATGTTTAATTCATTTGATAGTGCCAAATCGCATGTAATTAGACTATCTTATTGGAGTAACATTAACATTACTTATAGTCAGCGAATGTTCAATAAACTATACAAGTAAGCAAGAATACAGGAAGTTAACCAGGTCGAAATGTACTTAATAACATAGTGCTAACAGATAGTACTAACAGTTGTAAGAGTATCAGCCTAAAGGACACAGATCTTCTTGGGCCCCCCTGCCCGAAAAGAAACTAAAAGTTTTATTTGTAGCAATGCACAAAGTACAAACGTTTCGGATTTCGTAGCTACTTTCTGTAGAATTTGTAGTCACTTTGTACTTATTCTCAATTTTGTTGGAGTAAATATTGCACAAGTGACTCTAAGTTCTAAGTTCTGCGCCTGGAGCAGCCCGCAGGAGCAAATTGGTACCTATGGATGGTATTCTTGCTTCACATGATTTACTAACCTTTCTTAATAAGATTAAAAAACGTAGTCTTATTATTCCATAGCAAAAAAAGAGTAGACTTTGCAAAACCATTTCAATTACATTTAGGACTTCAGCTTAACAGGGGTATCAAAATCAGGACGAGTGAAAAAGCCTTTAGTAAATAATAATTAAAGTGAACTTATGTACAGTATTCCTCACATAGATTATTTTATGTTTTCTAGTAAAGCTTATTGTTACTCATATGTTATGTAGAATTATCTTGTACTATCAAAAGTACAAATTACGGTAAATATATCTTTTAAGTTGGTTCAAAAGTTGAATAAACCATTTTGAAGTAAAAGCAGTTTTATTACCCCCATACGGAGGTATGCGAAGCCTAGACGAAAATCTAATCAGTAGTTACAAAGCAGAAGGAACGAAAGCTGTGCTTATACTTGAAACGCTATATTCACTCAAAAGCGTTTTCAAATCAAGGCAGTTCAAGTAAGATGCAAAGTAACAGGTATTTTTTCTTTGAAATCGTGTTAAGATAGATGGAAAGCACTGTGGATATTTATCTAATCGTAATTGTACAGAATAACTTTAAAACGTGTAGCAGAATTATGTGAAACATTGATATTTTACTGTGATTAGATCGAACCTAAACATCCAGTGTGTTCATACCAGCCATATATACCTGAGGATTTACTCCTCAGGTATTTTTGGCTGGTGTGATGCCATATCAACCTTCCACTGATCCTAGAAAACCGGGAGAAATTGTTGACAAGAGATCAAAATGCGTCCATTCAATATGGTAAAGGATGAACATATTTTTTTGTTTTTTTTTTCAACACTACTTAATGTTAAGCGCATGAACCAGAAAACGTAATGTTTACCTGCTAAAGTAATATTGTTCTAAAGGGCCTACAATAATACAAAGTGTTAAGAGTCCGTGTATAATTTTCAAGACTTTTTCGAACCCTTCCCTGGGTTTATCTTCAGTCCAAATGAACACTTAGTTACAACATGTACAGAGGTAAATTTAAAAACAAAAAAAGAGTCGTTGAAGATCGTTGACACCGGTCTTTAGCTCGTGTCAACGATCTTCAACGACTCTTGTTTTTAAATTTACTTCTGTACATGTTGTAAGTAATTGTTCATTTGGACTGAAGATGAACCCAGGGAAGGGTTCGAAAGCTTTTTGTAAAGTCTTAAAAATTATACACGGACTGTTAACACTGTATTATTGTGGACCCTTTATCATTTATATATACTCTCGCGAGAAAGAGTTTTTCCCTACTAAAGTAATATTGTTATGGCCATCCTAATCAGAAATTTACATTAGGTTTTAAAGTACCTGAAGATTCTCACTAATTACATTCTTTATTTACTTTATTTTATTTTAGGCCTGACCTAAACCCAGTTTCCGTGATGAACAATATCTAATGAAACAGTATTATTAACTTTCCATCTACTGACTGCTGGTTGTCATTAAGGTTGGATTATATATATTTATATATATATATATAACATATATATATAGATATAATATATATAATATATATATAAACTTGCACAAAATGTCCTCATAATAGTCAATTTCTCGACAGTAAACCACAGACAAGCAGTATGAAAAGTGTACCCATATCATTTTCCTACCTCATGGCCTGAAATGTGTACAAAACTTGAATTATTATAAGAATAAAAAAATACCGATGGTTGCGTTAAACTTTACGTTATCATGAATGATTTCGAGCGTGATGTGGATCGCTAACAACTGCTTCGAGATTTGTCTCAACGTAAACCTTGGCCTCAATTGTCCCTTCCTCTTCGCACCAAATTGCTGTTTCTGGATTAATAGAGCCCACCCTCAACTTCTCTCTCTCTCTCCTCTCATCTCTCTCTCTCTCTCGTCTCTCTCTCTCTCTCTCTCTCTCTATATATATATATATATATATATATATATATATATATATATTATATATATATATAATATATATATATATATAGTGTGTGAGTCTCCCAACTTTGTTTTTCCCTTCCTAATGCCGGGAGCCAAGAAATCATTTATCGATTTGAATAGAGTTGTGGAGTTCAATTTAAGTTGTGCTATGTGATCAAGTGATTAATACAGTTATCTGATATTTTTCTGCATAAAACCATATTATGAAAGCAGAGTCAGTCAGTCAGTCAGTCTGTCTGTCTGTCTGTAATAGTTTACCCTTACACGAATTAAGCCGTTTTCTTCAACGTAACGTTCTCTCTTTTTTTGTATGGGGTACTTCTGAGAACAAACTGTATGCTAGCTGCTGGTCCTACCAGCATCAGACCCGATCACCATCGCTAATTAGTCCCAATATTTCAGTCGGTTAGGTATTGTAAATGGAGTCGTTCTTGCTTCATAAGGAAGTCGTTTCACAATTTTTATTCTACTATATATAAACATACTTTTCAGGCGTGAAGGTTAAAAACTAAGGTTACGCAGCATGGTGGTTATTATTTTTGATGCAAGAGGCCACTATCGTGTACCTCAACTAGCGGGTTGCTGAAATTATTATATCAGTGATTATTTGTAATGTGTGTGTTTATGATGTGCTGGACAGGCTGTACTGCTGCTTAGATATCTTGCCATCACGTACCAAGCGTCGCATTTGACCTTGGTTAGGACATCTAAACGTACAATTACAATTAGCTGATATTATGGTTATTACTTCACATAAAACTATTTTGTGAACAGAATAAAAAAAACCAAGGGACAAAATGACTCTCTCTCTCTCTCTCTCTCTCTCTCTCTCTCTCTCTCTCTCTCTCTCTCTCTCTCTCTCTCTCTCTCTCTCTCTCCCCCTGCGTGTTTGTTTGTTTGTATGGTGTTTTTACGTTGCACGGAACCAATGATTATTCAGCAACGGGACCAACGGCTTTACGTGGCTTCCGAACCACGTTGAGAGTGAAACTTCTATCACCAGAACTCTCTCTTTGCAACGGAGAACATTGTGCTTACAGCATACATTCAGTTCTTCCTTCTTCTTAAGGCGTATAAGAAAATGTACGAAGTCGAGAAAATTACCAGAGTTGTTTATCAGACAATAACTTCCTTTCCTTGAGGAAACTTAAACCGTGTTTTTTATTCTTGGGTAGATTTAAGGGCTGAATGAAAATATGATAAGATAGTTTGAACTGGCGAAAGTGATGAGTCTTTCATGCGCATATGTGAACCATGAGCTTGAGCATCAATTTGTTTCCTTAAAAAAAATAATAACTTGAATACCAGACTTGCTGGTGGGA
>NC_087215.1:55555270-55591638 GCF_015104395.2 Macrobrachium nipponense | reverse complement strand
CTTTGATGTCCTTGAAATCAAAGTAAAACTGTAAATCTCTCTCTCTCTCTCTGAAAGTGAATCTACTGAGAAACGGTATGGAACATTAAACTATTTTGCATTGTAAGTCCTGTATCACCTTTCCTACTATACTAAAGGATAATTATATCCTTCCGCCATTCCTTTCTTCGTAAACTTTTCCTTATCCACATACCTTACACACCTTGGTCAGCCACTCAGTCACAGTTTCGTTTAATCACATGAACTCCTGGTGGTTTTTCCATTCCCTAAACTCTTCATTGCTATCCTTAACATACTTCATAATCATTTCCATAAACATTCTTAAATTTGCAGTAGCCCTGTCCACCCTTGTATCATTCATTCAGTATTTTCATGTCTTACTCAGGGATACTAATTCTCATTGGTCTTATTTTTGTACTTACTCTCCCATACACACAACAAGCACACACACACATATGTAGGTATATAAATGCACATACTATATTATATATATATATATATATATATATATATATATATATATATATATATATATATATATTATATATATATATATATATATATATATATATATATATTGCTTCGTAAAAGTTAACAAGTCAGTGTGTAAGGAATGTTTATTTTTTTAAGATATAAACCAGTTTCATTTCTGTGTGTGGCTATTCTTATTTTGAATTTAAATCCGTTGTAAATGTTTCTTACAAGGTTCCAAAATGGTGACTCTAGACCAGATTAACCTAAACCGACCAACCACCGTTCCTGTGAGATAAATATCTTGCTGTCCTGAGGACAGAAGAAGGAACGGAAATATTTTGCATCCTTCATAATGCCTCTTCTAAGGGTTCTATAGAGCAGACTGCCTTTTTTCAACTCTCTCTCTCTCTCTCTCTCTCTCTCTCTCTCTCTCTCTCTCTCTCTCTCTTCTCTTCTCTTAATACAAAGTAGATGGCTACATCAAAGCTTCCTAGACATTTTGTTTTATGAGACTGAAAATGGGATTATTTTGAAGCACTGTACCTTTTCTTATCAAAATGTTTGACTTGGCGTAAAGTCTTTTATATATATTTCTCTTTGATGTCGAGGATTACTTCTGTCGTAGTTGTTTTCAAAATCTGTGACGAAATTAGTTTTATTTTTAATGTATTCTTATAGAACTATTTTTGCGTATCAAAGTTCGTGAAGCTCATCGAAAATTCACTAACGCTTCGTTTTCTGTTAAAGAAAACTGCTGAGATGGCATTTTGTCTGTCTGTCCGTCCGCCCTCAGATCTTAAAAACTACCGAGACTAGAAGGCTGCAAATTGGTATGTTGATTATCCACCCTCCAATCATCAAACATACCAAATTGCAGCCCTCTAGCCTCAGTAACTTTTAGTTTTTAAACTAAAAGTTACTGAGGCTAGAGGTTAAATTAGTCATGATCATGTGTCTGGCACCGCTATAGGCGCTTACAACACAGGCCACGACCTGGCTGTGGCTGAAAGTTTCATGGACTGCGGCTGAGAGTTTCATGGACCGTGGCTGAGAGTTTCATACAGTACTATATGCTGTACAGAAAACTCGATTGCACCGAAGAAACTTTGGCGCATTTTTTATTTTCGTATTGTCCTGGAATACTGGTGTTATTATCATACCATTAAATTCCGTATGGTATGTTGAAATGAATTTTTTCTTCAATTAAGTGTTCAGTATATCAGAGTTCGGACATTGCCAAGGAAATAAGAGATCATATATTTTACTCGCCCCTTTCCTTAGAAATTCCATTGGGTCAGTTGGATTTTGGTAGTCGAGTAACAATATGTATGATAAAGAAATTATTCTGTCTGTTTGCCATCCCAGATTCTAGATTGGAATATAGAATTTAGGCCAAAGACCAAGCACTGGGACCTATGAAGTCATTCAGCGCTGAAACGGAAATTGGCAGTAAGAAAGGTCTGAAAGGTGTGACAGGAGGAAAACCTCGCAGTTGCACTATGAATCAATTGTTAGGAGAGGGTGGAAAGCAAGATGAAGAAAGAGAATATGAAAGGAGCTACAGTAAAATGAACGAAAGGGGTTGCAGCTAGGGGCCGAAGGCACGCTGCAAAGAACCTTAAGTAATGCCAACAGTGCACTGCATGAGGTGCACTGACGGCAGGGCTTTTAAAGACTCAAAGTCTTTAAGCCCTGTATATTATGGATTGCATTTCCACCAATGTGTCATTATCGATCTAGGGTTTTATGGTGGTCAGAGTGACATACTAATAGCGGCATGACTGCTAACAGTAGTTGCGTGTCTGATAATGATTTATCCTCGCTAAAGACTTATCTGGCTCTTTGACGAGAGAGAGAGAGAGAGAGAGAGAGAGAGAGAGATTTTGTAGAAACTAAATAACTTCATATACACATAATTTTTTTAAAGAAGATTAAGTAGTTTTTTATGTTGAAAAATAAAGTTAAGCTAGATTAAGAGAGAGAGAGAGGTTTTGTAAAAACTAAATGGCTTCATATACAGAAATTTTTTCAAGAAGACTAGATAGCTTTTTTATGTTGAAAAATAAACAGTTAAGCTAAATTAAGAGAGAGAGAGAGTTTTCTTTAAGACAACTTTTTTCAGAGACCTTCCTGTGCATATTTATACATTCATAAGATGTATTATATAGGTACATCTCTCGAAGCGGGTCGTTCTAATCGTGTCTTGGCAACCTTTGCTTGCCAACGTGTTTTTATATCAACAGAATCGAAAGTGTTAAATTTGACTTAACGAATCACATTGGCACTGCAGCGTAGGAATAAAAGATCAAGCGGTAGGTCTTGCAACGAACGAGGTGCTCCATGATCTGCATCCTTAAATAGTGAAACCGCCAAGTTGTTTACTAGTCTAACGCAACGTCCGTCAATTCTCCCACGCAATGATCGTCTTGCCGAAGCATTAAGTTAGGTGTACATATCCACATAATGTACACCAACAATAGCTGTTGTATTTCCCCGAACAGATAAAAAAATGGCAACCTATTTCATTCCATTTACTATATTTCCATTCATATTCTCTCTTCCATTTTACTCACCACCCTCTCCTAAAATTAAGTATTTCTTAGTTTATCCAGACCACTAAGCTGATTAACAGCTCTCCTGGGCCTGGCCCGAAGGATTAGATCATTTTACGTGGCCAGGAACCAGTTGGTTGGTTCTAGCAACGGGACCTACAGCTTATTGTGGCATGCGAGCCTCATTATATCGAGAAGTGAATTTCTATCACCAGAAATAAATTCCTCTGATTCCACGTTGGTTGAGCCGAGAATCGAACTTTGGACCACTGGAATGGTAGCTGAGCGCGAAAACCATTCGTCCAACGAGGAACTACCGCCCTCTCCTAACAAAGTTATAGATTCTGTCGAACAGACCAACAGCACCGCACGTGCCATCAGCCAGGGGTTTAATAAACAGCTGTCTGGATGTATTACTCTGACTTCACCCGAGCATGTGCATTAGGACAACATTTGCGTAATTCCTCCTATGATGCAGTCGTAAGTGATGGTATTCTGGGGGGATTATGACGCTTTTATAGGCTTTCACGCTGATTGGTGTGATTATTGATATATATAAGTAGAAGCTATTGTGTTCATATGCAGTTTCATGTGTGTGTCGGTGTTAATAAATGATAAGGGTATATTCATGCATATACGCAAGAGCCCGTGCTGGCACGAAGCCAGCTAAATCATAAACAACCAAACAACTTCATGTTGGTTTTATATTTACGTGTACATGCTTATTTAAAATCAGAAATAATTGTATATTATACATTGCGTGCGTCTGTGCATGACGTGTGTGGGTGCGTTATAGCTATATTATATATATATATATATATATATATAATTATACTATATAATATATATATAATTATCACGTAGTATGCAACTCGCAGGTCCTTACTTAATGAGCCAGGCCATTGACACTTAGTCATAATGTATGTTTGCATATAACAAACACACACACGTCATGCGACAGACACACGCACTGTATAATATACAATAATTTCTGATTTTAAATAAAAATGTACACGTAAATATATGACCAACATGCCGTTGTTTGTTGTTTATGATGATATATATATATATATATATATTTGTTTGTTCCGAAGTAACTAACGGATACTTGTATCCACCTTGGACTCTCGCTATATATATATATATATATTATCCTATTATACTATATATATATATATATATATATATATATATATATATATATATATCTATATATATATATATATATATATATATATATATATATATATTTATATTTCTATAATTTTGTCGAAGTAACTAACGGATACTTCTGTCCACCTTGAACTCTCGCATTTAATTAAGGAATCCTGTGCTTTACAGTAACCTACCTCTTTTATAATTTACAAATACTCAGCTCCATCGTCTCCTTCACTGACCGAAGCGTTTCACTCTGCCTCACTAAGCGTAGTTCTTAAACGCATCTATTACCATTCTTTCGAGTTTTACAGTCGTAAGGTGTGGTGCGATGTGCACCTGCAGTGCCAGTGGCATACTTCCGGAGTACACATGGCGCAAGATTCGCTCATTGTGAATGCTTCTTCGGCAAGACGATCATTGCGTGCGAGAATTGACGGACGGTGCTTTAGATTAGTAAACAACTTGGCAGTTTCACTCTTTAAGGATGTAGGTCATGGAGCACCGCGTTCTTTGCAAGGCCCACGCTGATTATAATTTCCTAGGGTACAGTGCCAATATGATTCGTTAGGTCAAATGTAACACTTTCGATTATGTTGATATAAAAACTATAACATTTTAGATTCTCTCCATATAAAAACTTTAGCATTTTAGATAGACTTTATATAAAAACTGTTAACTTTATTTACTCGGTTTATATAAAAACTTTAACACTTTAAATTCTGTTTATATAGAAACTTTTAGACTTTGTCAGTACTGTATTACATAAAAGAATTAAATTTATTTTTGTCATCGAAATATGAAAACGCGTAAGGATTAACAAAAGTCAGAATATATAAAACAGAATAAAAGCGTCACTCTGATTATCTCTATCTCCATATGTTTCGAGGCCGTTTGGTCATATGATTCATAATCCTATAGTTTTCCAATGACGTCAATCATAATTCTAGTCGCGTCGTCATCTGGATAAAGATAGATGCGTGTGGTCAGTTGTGACTGACATTTTAACAAGCAAGGGGACGAAGATGTATGTGATGAATATAAATTCGGTGTTTTTAACCTCCACGTATTTCGTTCAGGTGAACGTTTCGGGAAGAACTCAACCATACAAAGCCAAGTGAGAGAAGGGGAACGTAAACACGAATGAAGAGTTATAAATGGATAGATGGGCTAATGATGATGGGGTAAAAGCCACAATGATATATATAATGCTGTATATTTTTCCAAAATACAAAACCGTTAAAAGACAGGGAACTTTCGACCGTTTGTACAACGGTCCTCTTCGGCCACCAGAAAAAAAAAAATACATGTTTTCCTTAAAAGACAAATTGAACATTTTTATTTTTGTGATTGTCCAGGAAACCATCAAACGACCTGGTCGTGAATATAACGGGGTGAAACAGCCATTACATGACCGCTATACTCACGACCAGGTCATTTGATGGTTTCCTGGACTGTCACACAAATAAAATTTTCAATTTGTCTTTAAAGGAAAACGCATTTTTTTCTTCAGTTGGCTGAAGAGGACCGTTGTGCAAGCGGTCGAAAGCTCCCTGTCGTTTAACCTTTTTGTATTTTGAAAAAAATATACAGCATTGTGGCTTTTACCTAAACATCTCCGGTCACGGCTTAGTGATACACCATAGATGAGCTAATGATATTTTCTTCTCCATCAAAAGAGTAAATAAATCTACACCATTTTTCTCCGAAAAGAAAGTTTAAACCATTAGAGTTTTGGAACGGAATAGGACTTAATATTTTAGAACTTCAGTCTTTATGTGTCTGTTCTAATTTATTTTCAACCCGGGAAAGAAATTAGAAAAACGGATAACCAAAATTTATCTGTATTGTAAATGCCTACCTTTTCAAGTCACTCAACTTTTTTTAAATTTAAAATTGAAACTTGATTTTCAAAATATTTTGGAAAAATTAGTAAAACTTGTTGGATTATTATTGAAGGTGGAAACAAGTGCAGAACACACGCGCATACACACGCCTATACGCAGAGTTAATGTACCCTTAAGTATGCTTGGCAATATTTCATATTCTTGGACTATTAAGCCCAAAGGAAATCGTTGTCTTTAGTAATTAACCTTCAAACCAGGCTATCGTTACATCGTGTAATGCACCTATCGTGCAGTATTCTAGTATCATTCACATCGACAACGAAACAAGCAATAGTCTTACCTTAGTCTAACCTGAACAGTATTACACAGAAATAAAACTCTTTTAATTACACGTAACGCACACTGGAGCCAATTTTCTAAACGGCTATAAATAGTGTCGATGTTGATATTCTCCCTTCCAAAAGTTTTACGAGATATCGCACATATCTCTATAATCAATACATTTCCGATTTTCTGATCTGGGGGATGGTATAATCCTAAAATACCAAGCGAATATTAAAAGAAGAAGCGCCGAAAATTACCGTCCCGTTGAGACTGATCTGGACCCAAGCGCAGGAGGACGAGGTATGGAGAACCCAGGCGATGTCAAGCATGCATGCCACCTTCCTGGTACGACAAAGTATGTCGGCTACCAAAAGAATGGAAGGTCACTCACAGGACCCAGCCCTATTGACGGCTTATCTTATTAGTCACAGACTAATGGATCGGGGTGTTTCGTGTCTTCCTTTTGAGATTTACGATAACTAAACTGGTGGAAGTGTTGTCTTGTCTAGTTGTGTGCTTTCCTATTATTATTGCTATTATTCATTTATTCTCTCTTTCTTGTAAAGTCTTTGTTTCCTTATTTTCGTTTATTATTCTGTTCGTCTCCTCTCATTCCCACGTGTCTCTCATCGTTTGTGATTATTTGGTTTAATCACGTAGCACGTCATGCGCCGCTCCTCCAAGGTATTTCTTTCTAAACCCTGAATGCTATTTCCGTATGTGGTCCCATTGACAGTAGGCATTTCAGTTACAAACATGGACACTCCTGGACGGAATTAAAAAAAATGATTACTTAGAAACTCCACAAAATAGGAATGTCAAATTTAAACCATCCACAAATAGAATATCGATTTAAAACCTTCCACAAAATAGAATGTCAATTTAAAAAACCTTCCACAAAATAGAATGTCGATTTAAAACCTTCCACAAAATAGAATGTCGATTTAAAACCTTCCACAAAATAGAATATCGATTTAAAACCTTCCACAAAATAGAATGTCGAATTACCAAAGGAACGGTCCCGAACCGGGTTAGTGAATGAGGTGTAATAAAATACGCAGGGTGCAAAGAAGGACTGAGGAATATATGCAAGAATAAACGGAAGCCGAAATTTAGATAGAGCATTGAAAAGTAAGATTACAGCCCCTTTAAGGAATTGGAGCTGGTGCTTGTGGAATTCAAGCCACGACCACTTGAGGTGATTGTGAAAGTGTTGCTGATAAGTGTCATGTATTATGGAAGATGGTTAAGAGGAATATCGTAGATCATAGCAATGGCCTAAAGGCACCAACCACTTCCTGCAGTTTGGACCAGAAAATTTTAAGGATCTCGGTGCAGATTAGAATCCAAAAGTTGTGGAGCCAATAGATAAGGTGACAGGCGACATTCGAAATCAACACTTCGTCGCCGCGATAGATATAAGTAATACTAAGTTTATATTGATGATTATATATATGGTATATTATATTTACATTTATATTAATATATATATCTTATTAAAAATTTTAAACATATAGATAGAATAGTTATATAATATAGATATATAACACATCACCACGGTAAAAAATAAGAGACTGTCTATATTGGTCTGGCTGCTTTCGACTTTATTTCCCAATAGGACTGGAAAAATAAGTCGAAACCGGTTAGGACATAGTACACGCCCCCATTTCTTATTTTTTCACCTCTGGTGATGTGTGAATAAAGAATCACGTTTTAATTGAGATATATATATATATATATATATATATATATATATATATAATATATCTAGATGTGTGTGTGTGTGTGTGTGTGTGAGTGTTGTGTGTGTGTGTATGTATGTGTGAAATTTAGAAGGTGGGTGGCTTGTCTTATTGGTAGCACTGATCTCGTTGTTTGCCAAGGTCCTTGTTCGCTTCAACCCTCCACACCGGTCGAGCCAACGTCGGCTAGGAGTCAAGAGCGGTCATGGTTAAGCAGTCTCATACTGAAAGATCTACTTACATACTACGGGCGCATCGCGCACAGTAACACCATTATATATCTCTCTATAATATATCTATATCTATCCTCTAATGTCATCTCTATCTGTCTCATATATCATATATATATATATCATATATAATATATTATTATATATATATATATGCCCAGACATAAACTGTATATATACATATATACGTATCTTACTGGCGAATCGGTCCGTTGATTCCTTGGCATCGTTACCTTCGGCTTATTGCAAGGTATTGGTTCTCTCCTTTCTCCTTCACCTAATCCTTCTGCGGCCGCAAGACTAATCCGCTACTCATTCACAGATGGATGAGCAGATGGTGCCAGAGTGGCGCCTTATAGTACTTGGTTGGTTCTCTCTCTCTCTCTCTCTCTCTCTCTCTCTCTCTCTCCTCTCTCGCTCTCTCTCTCTGTGTGTGTGTGTGTGTGTGTGTAAGTAAACTTTGTCGTCCTCACCATTTTTCTATTTATCACTATAAAACCAATGACTATCTTGCCTCACGTGATAACCTGTTTGCTATCCGTGTAATAGCTCTCTCCTCTCTCTCCCTCAATCATCTCTCTTTCCTCTCTCTCTCTCTCTCTCTCTCTCTCTCTCACGTCATTGGAATATTAATGTTCCTACGATACGGGTCTGCTTCGTATGAAATCCACGTAAGTTTTATCATGCAATCAGACTCTGACGTAAGTAAACTCTATAAAAACAATCAAAAACAATTTCTGATGATGATCTCACTTTTTCATTACTCATTGAGGTAGAGTGCTGTTGTAGGGGGTTGTTAAACGCAGTAAAACCCTCCAATTGCTATAGAAAAAAAATGTGTTTTACTGTTTTGGCATTCCTTGAGAACAGCGTCTGATGAAAACGTAGTGATAATGTCCTGAAAGTTCTGTAATGATTGATAACGCGTAAAAATTAGAAGATGTTTCTTCCGCTCAATCCGAGTTTTTTTGGCAAGGGTACATAGTGCTGTATGAAACACTCTTGGTCATGGAAGCGACGCCTCCGAAAGCTTGCTGGATGCACTATCCATTCTAACTTTAACCTTCAATAAAATAAAACTACGAGGCTAGGGGTTCCGTTTTGGTATGTTTGATATTGGAGGGGGGATGATTCACATACATTTGCAGGCCTCCAGCCTCAGTAAGTTTGTTAAAGATCTGGGAGGACAACAAATAGCCAACCAATAGTTTCTTTTTACGAAACTGAAATAGACAGATAATTTAAACTTTTCCGAGGAAGCATTATCATTTAGCATTCTATGTTTAACCTAAAAGATTACTTGCTGAAACAGTTGAATTTTTGTAGTAAACACCAGGATAGGCCCGAAAGCGTTGAAATCTGAGCTGCTGGTATTCATGTGGATTTATATTAATGTATATCGGCAAGTTCTGGGAATCTCTTCCCCACTCACTGCTGGTCGGAAGGACTACATTGGGTACCAGGTTACTGAAGTCAGAGTTGCGAAGAAAGATTAACCACAATGTCTCCACAATATATAATATATATATATAGATATATATATATATACTATATATATATGTAGATATATGTATATATCGTTATATAGATACATATATATATATATATTATATGTATAAGATAGTATAGCTATAGAGAATATGCCTATATATATATATATATAATATATATATATATATATTACTATATATAATATATATATATATAATGGATTGCATGTAATGTGAGGTATTGAATTAAGTGTCACATCCACTTTGACACACATGTGAGCAATGTCAACCAAACTTGTACAAATGCTCGGGCAAGATATTGTGGGGGTAAGGCATCCCTGGCACCCAAAGGGTGGGTGTGCGGAGTGCGGTGGGAGGGGTGAAAGTAGAAAATACCAGAGACGACAGATGTTAGTGTCTAATTCATATTGTTCAGGTCACTGAGATGACTAGTGACACTCCTGATGCCATTTAAGTCATGTTTAGCCAAGTGAGGCTTGTGAAAGCGGTGGGAAGGGGGTGACAAAGACATAACCGATAATGACAGAAATTTAGTGTCTATCCATAGTTTTTGAGGTCGCTGAGATGGGTAGTGCTACTCCCGATGTCCTTTAAATCCAAGTTCGCCTCCAATATGGGAGGTTGTTTGATAAGTTGGAAGGAGATGACGTACAAATAACCAAAATGCAGATTTTATTGCCTAATCCATAGTTTTTAAGGTCGCTGAGATGGGTATGACCGCCATCCCTTTACGTCCAAGTTTAGCCCCAATAGTGAGGAGGTGTAAAAGGGGGATGATGAGTCTGATGTAAAAATAACAAAAAAATGACCAGACAGGAGTGTAATAACCCATAAGTTGTTTTGAGGTCACTGAGATGAATAATGACACTCTTGATGCTCTTCAAGCCCTGATAGCAAGGGGATTGGAAAGGGGTGGGAAGGGGATGACATGTAAAAATAACTGAAAATGACAGATATTAGTTAATTTATAGTTTTCAAGGTTGTTGTGATGAATAGTAACATTCCTGATGCCATGTAAGTCTAAGTTCAGGCCCAATAGGAAGGGGCGGTGAAAAGGGATGGGAAGGTGATGACATGTAAAAATAACCTAAAACGACAGATATTAGTGTCCAATCCATAGATTTTGAGGTCTCTGAGATGAATAGTGATGCTCATAATGCCCTTTTAATTCCTTGTTCAGCCCCGATAGGAAGGGGGATGAGAAGGGATGGAAGGGGGTGACAAGTAAAAAAAAAATGGCAGATATTAGTGTCTAATCCATAGTTTTCAAGGTCTCTTGAGATGAATAGTGATACATCCGATGCCCTTTCAAGTCGACTTCATGCCCATAGTCAAGGGTGAGTAAATGGTACTGTACAGAAACCAAACGACAGATGTTAGTGTCTGATCCATAGTTTTCGAGGTCCATGAGATGACTAGTGACACTACCAATGCCCTTTAAGTCCAAGTTTAGCCCCAATAGGGAAGGAGGTGGTGAAAAGGGGCGGGAAGGGGGTGATTTAAAAATGACCAAAACGAGAGATATTAGTGTCTAATCGATAGTTTTCAAGGTCACTGAGATGAATAGTGTCATTCCTGATGTCTTTTAAGTCTAAGTTCAACCCCGATAGGAAGAAGGGTTGGGAATGTGGAGACATCTAAAATAGCCTAAAAAACTACACATATTAGGGTCTAATCCATAGCTTTTGAGGTCACTGAGATGAATAGCGACACTCGATGTCCTTCAAGATTAAGTTCAGCCCCAATAGGAATGAGGGATGAGGCGGTGAAATATAAAATGTCAAAAATGCTGGGCAATTTAACTGAAGCAACTATTGTAACAGGAAGGGAGACAGTGAGAGAGAGAGAGAGAGAGAGAGTGGAGTAGAGGGCGTGTTAGGAGGAGAGCGAGAGAGAGAAACAGAGAGAGAGTGAGAGAGAGAGAGAGAGGTATTTAGTGGCGGTCATTCCGAATTTTCCTGGTCAGTGCCGGGTTGGTCAGCTAGTATTTATATTATATCAGAGTTGCCGAACAACTATGATACACGTGTAAACAGCTGCAATTCAAAATGATATACAAAAATATATCGTGAATATCTTGAGCTAATGAATTCCAACTGCTATCTATAAGTATATTTCAGAGAGACTATTTTCCCCTCGAGAATGGCTGTCCCCCCCTAAAAAAGAAAAAGAAAAAAAATGAGCAAGAGAATTCATTACCTATTTCAGCAGTCAAAGCCTGCAGCAGATAAGTACAAGTAGGACACATTCCTCGTTTTCAAAGCCATTTCGTGAGCCCAGGCGGACGCTTCGTTATCCGCCGACCTCATTAGATCCTGGTGTGTCACTCGTCTATCTTGCTTGCTTGCTTGTTAACAAAGTTTGTCGTTTTCTCTCTCTCTTTCTTTCTTTCTGCCCATCCTACGTTGCGACACTTTCTTCGTCTGCCTCTCTTCGTTGCCCGAATCCATTTATTTCTTTGCCTGCATTTTTTTTCTGCATGATTGGCTCCGAAGGAGAGTAGTGACGTCAGTACACCTCACGGCGCTTTTACTTTACCTCCATTCATATTGTCTTTCTTCCATCTTGCTATTCACCCTCTCCTAACAATTATTTGGGTATATGGTTTCTCTTAAGCAATTTCTATCAAGGTCAGTGGCATTTTGTGCAGATACTCTTTTTGAAGAGAAAAAGAAGTATAGACTGATTTGAAGTCTAGATTATAAGATAGTTTCTGTGAACTTGGCTTCAGAGATTTTTATATTATGCAGAGGATCTCATTAGGCTCCTCTTTTGGGGAAGTTGGGCTTGAAAATGTGACAAACACAGACAGCTGAAGTTTTGATGTGTTATATATAGGGTAACAAAAATTGAGACAGTTTGGCTGGACGACTCAAAAACTTTGAAAAAAGGGGATACGCCAGTTCGTCCAAAATGGACTTATATCTATATATATATATATATTTATATATATAATAACATATATATTATTATCTATATATATGTATATATATATCTACGGTATCTATGTATAATATATATATATATAATATAACTTTATATATATATTTATATATATATATATATATATTATAATACTACTCACTGTATAGGTATATATATATATATATAATCTAATATCCTCCAACACAACACACACCCACACACATATAGATATATATATAATATATATATATATATATATATATATATATATGTTATAGCTATTTGTCGTGTGTATAATGTCCATATATATATACATATAATATCTATATATATATTGTGTGTTATATATTGTGTGTGTGGTGTGTGTTGTAACATATATATACCTATAGATATATAGATTATATATATATATTATATAATATATATATTATTATATATTCTTCTAATGTAAGTTATTAATGCATTATAATTTTGGTATATGATTATTCACCTCAGAACTGTGTATCATGTATGAGATGTCTGTTTTTTGTGTTCAATTCCACTATGAACAGATAACCATATTGAGTAGTCAACTTTTTCATTTGAAACATACGTAAGACAGCGAGAAAGAGTAAGCGCTTATATGTCATCAATCCGTGAGCGATTACGGGCTCCACGCCAAACATGACCTCTGAAGAGGGTTGTTGTTCACTCTTGTGGATACCTTACCTACTAATTTTTTATAGTTCCACTTAATTGTAGTTCCCTACAATGATATGTCTTCTGTTTAAACATAGAGAGATGACGTACATTTTCCACCTTGAACTCGATGTTAGTCGCCTCTATACATATAATGCTTATAGGGATGAGAATCTTTTTTTCGATTCCGATTACCTGGTTGGGTGCTTTAGGAGAAATCTCTCTCTCTCTCTCTCTCTCTCTTCAAGCTTTCCTCTCTCGCGACTCGCATCGTTTGCGAGGCTGTTTCATTCGGTAAATGTAACCACATTAATTTTGTATTTGAGCTGTCACTCATTAACTGTTTTTTAATGTAATTGTTGTTTTGGAATCTGCACATAGTGTTATTTTTATTAGTTTTGTGAAGGCGCCCACGAAAGTGTAGACGTATGTAACAGCCCTTTTTTTTTTTTTTGATTGAGAAGTTGCAGCTGCGTAACAGGTATTTTACAAATGTTTTGAAGTGCACTTCAAGATTATTTTACTGTGTTTGAAATAATTATCATTTTTATGCATTTTTTCGGGGGAAGAGAAGAGGAGGGAGGACTTGTCTTTTGACATGTTTCATCTTATAATGCTTAATATTTGTGCTGTCAATGCTTTAATTGGTCCTCATATTATACATTATGTGTTTTTTGCTTTTCTTTATTTTGTTTTAATTAGTTAATTATGTTATTGTGTAAATTTTGATCTTACACTTTGTGAATTAATTTTGTATTTAATTAAATTTAATTTCAAATTTGGTTATTGCTTGTATTTATTTTAATTAATTTTTCTCAATAAACTTTGCTTTCAGTTATGCTTAATAGTTAATTCAGAATTAATTAAACTTTTGGTTTTCAAGTAATAAAATTTCCCTGAAATTGTGATTTCACTGATAATTTTGAATTTTAGAAATAAATTTTTATATTTAGAATTTATATGAGCTTTCATTTTTTTGTTCTCCACCAGTATTACATGTTATTTTCGTTTAGGTAGAAATCAGTGATAATTGTGCCGTTTCCACAAATATTCAAACAGAGAAATACTTAATTTAGTTTGTAGAATGAGAGATGCCTTTAATTAGCTTACCTCACATCTATTTTAATTGAACTTAGAACTGATTGTTTTCTGACTTGTTCATTCTATAAGAGATCACTATTCCTTTAGAGTACTCAGTCCGTTTAGTAATTTTGCGATGAGGTCAGTGTCTGGCCTGTAGTGCGTAATATAACCATGTACTATGAACAAACTGTGCCCCTAAGTACAAGGGTGTCACAGACCCAGGATAAAAGGTCTCCTTGTCTAACACGTACAAATGGTAAGTGAAATAACCAATACTTGGCAATTTGGGTAACAACATTAATGGTGTTCAGACCCAGATCTTTGGCTACTTCGTGCAGCCCAGGTATTATGGTGTCCAGACCCAGGATACTCTCGACCACATTCGTCCACAAATATATATTATATATATTCTTATAATGTAAGTTTGGAATTCATTATAATTTGTATATGATTAATTCCATCAGAACTTGTGTATCGTTGGTATGAAATGTTTGTTTCTGTTTTCAGATTTCCCAATTTAAAGATAACATGCCTTAATGATTCCACTTTTCATTTACGTACCGTAACACTCACACAGAGTGAAAGCTCATAGCCTTGAGGAGCCGTATTCGCACTTGAGAATGCCTTAGCTAGTGATTTCTTTATCCGGCGCAAAAAATAGCGTAAGACCCCCCAGCCGCAATGTTATCTGGCCCCTTCAAAATATAGATGAGCTAAGCTAGTTTTTATCATCGCAGTCCGAGCCTGTGAAATGGAACAAGGGATCATTGTATTAGCTATTCCTATAGAGATGAACGTAAATATGTTTTTTCGTATGACTAGAACTAATCGCCCACAGCCCATACGCTTAGGGGCGAGAGAACTTCATTGATTCGCTTTGGGCATAGGCAGCATGCGTATAATTCTCGCTCGATCTCGCTTGCTCGCGGGCTGTCTCAGTAACTTAAGTAACGAGCTGGTCACTCATTTTTATATAATTCTTAGTATATATTGTTGTTTGTGGATCTGAACATAGTATTGCATTTATTGTTTTTTGTGAAGGCGCCAAGAAAATGTGAAAAAGGTGAAATTGTAACAAGGCCTTTTGGTTGAGCTGCCACTTGTGTGTATAAGGTATTTTTACAAATGTTGTGAAGTGCACTTCGGTATTTTACTTCATTTCTAACATTTATCTTTTCTTTTTCTTTTCACATATTCCCCATTTTTTTTATATGCTTTAATGTTGTACTGTCATGCTTAATTGTTTCAATTATGCATTATGTTTTTCTGCATTGTCTTTATTTTGTTTATTAGTTTGAATAATATTCTATTGTGTAAATTTTGAATCTTACACTTGTGACATTAACTTGCATTTAATTAAATTGAATTTCAAGTTTTAATTATTGCTTTATGATTTGATTTAATTCATTTTCTATGATAACCTTTGATTTAATTTGCTTAATAATTAGCTCAAGAATTAATTAAACTTTTGATTTCAAGTAAGAACAATTTCCCTGGTTGTGATTTCATGTATAGATTTTGATATTTAATAAATACTTTTTTTTATTTAAAATCGTGTAGCATTTTTATTCACCAGTATATAATATTAAGCTATATTTTATTTGTTTAGGTTAAAATATAGAGTGGATAAATTTTGGCCGTTTCCCACCATAAAACGAATCAGGGCAATACTTAAATTTGATTTGCCAGTGATCCCTTTAATTTAAGATTACCTCACTCATGTTTTAAGAACTTAAACTGATAGTTATTCTGACTGTTTCAGTTAGAAAAGGTCACTCCTTACCTTTAGAGTATCAGTCGTTTAGTAATTTGGATGAAGGGGTCAGGTTCCTGTCTGTAGAGGTAAGTACAACCAGTACTTGAAATGACGTGCCCTAAGTGCAAAGGGTGTCCCAGACCCAGAATAAAAGGGTCTCTTGTATTAGCCAGGTACAAAATGGTAAGGTAGTAACCAGATACTTGGCAATTTGGGTTAACAATATTATGGTGTCCAGACACCGATCCTTGACTATTTTCATGCACCAAGTAATAATGGTAAGCCAGAAACCAATACTTCGCAGCCACTCGTCCACAAGTATTGAGGGTGCCCAAGACCCCAGGATTATTTGGCCCTTTATGTACCAAGTATCAATGACACCCCAGAAACCAGGGAGGAAAAACAAATCCCATTGTCCCTCTAGCTTATACTGGGTGGTGTTAGGAAAATATTTGTTAGAAGAGTGACCAAATATTTGTTTTTTGCATTTTGTTGTAAGAAATTGTATTTTGAAAAAAATGGCTCCATTTGATACTCAACGCAGAATTTTTTAGCAGCCCCTTCCATCCAAGGGTTGTCTGAAACTACTCTAGTGCTTTAGCATCACCATTGTTGTCATACTAGTAGCATGATAAAGCACAAATCACTGCATTGTCATGCAAGCATTGAATAGCTCTGGTATAATACTGATGATGATGAGTTAGAACTAGCTCAGATTTGTTGAATGTGCATAGGGCTGATCTTATATAAATAAGCAAGTAGAAAAGAAAGGGAAAAGTGACACATGAGTTGGACTCAGACGCATAGAAGAGAATAAGTTTGATTAAGCTGAAAATCAGGCTGAAAAGGAGAATACAACTGAGAAAGACAGATAGACAGGAAAAACAAAAGAATAGAAAGAGAAGAAGAAAAAGCTGCAGACGATGAAGGCAAAGATAAAGAGGAAAGAGAAATTGCAAGCATGAAATAATGGAATTGTAAGAACCTAGATCCACATTCCTGCAACACCGTCCTAAACCCTAACCATGGTAATCAAGACCTGCATTTGATGTCTGTAAGAGTGCAGAAGTAATCCTAAGTTTACTGAAGAGGCTCCAATGTTCTTTGATCACTTTGAGAAGTGGCAATCAGTATGGCTGGCCGAAGATAAATGTCATTTTTGCTCCAAAGTGTCGCTTGATTTGTAAAGGGAGAAGTGCTTATCTAGCCTTAACAAGCTGAATCATTAGTAAATACTATGACTATAAAAGTTCTCAAACATAATGTCTACAGTATACCATTTACCCCCCGAGTACTACCATGAAAGATTCAGAAGACCTAAGAAAGATGAAAAGGTAAACTTCTTGGATTTATGCTTTATAAAGGGAAAGGTGTTTTTAAAAGATGGTTTTGGAGGCGCCTATAAGTACAACTTTTGAAGTTAGAAGAGTTTTGTTGTGTTTAGTACATAATTTTAAAGTATTCCTGAGCATATCAGAGCTATTTGAGAAGATGAGAGTTAAAAAACTTGACAAGCTGCTAACTGAGTGAGGACTACCATATAATGTTGGTAGCAGGCGCATTTATGTCCAAGTACCAGAGTCCACCGACGCCCAGGTTTTAAGTCGCATCCAGTTTTCAGGAACATTCAATGATGGGAAACCTACAATAATAATACTCCTCGCAAGCTAATATGCAATCCTCATCTAACTTTGCAAGACAGTTGCAAAAGCCTAATGTTGTTGCTTCAAGTGTGGAAGAGCAGACCTACCGTCAAGAGTGTGTTATTGGGAATTATCAGCAGTCCAAGCCGGTTTCCAATAGAAGAGGTGACCAGGCCCAAAACGACTGTTAAGAACAATGTGGGGAAGAGTCCGTCTACAGGGAGGACTGAAACTATAACAAGCGTGAGTGTTTTTTAGCAACCAGTGGAAATGTAACGTTCAAGCAGTGAGTGGGGTGAGCAGTTTGGAGGCTTTTAAGCCATATATCTATGAGGGTACAAAACTCAGGAAGAGAGTGTGCGGTACCAGTCAGATTTTAACCGTGATCCGGGAGCAACCATAGTGTGGTGTTTCCAGGTGCTCACCCAATGTTGGAGAAGATCTCACTGTAGATTCAGTTATTTTGAAGGGTATAGGAGGGGAGGATGTAACGCCTATATTGCCGCTTACACCGTCCTGTATTGTGACAGGAATGTTGAATTTTGCTGTAAAGACTCACTGGCTGTGGAGGAAGGTTGTACATGTTCTGTGAATGAGTTGGTGGTGTTCCATTTGTTCGCTTGTCCTGTAGTGACAGACAAACGTTAAGATTAGTCCTACGGTAAGTTGGAGAGAATACCCCCCCAACCTGTTTCCCTAGTTGTGTAACTACCAAAGTATGAGGAGAATTATGACTGTTGGTGAAGAAACTGAGGATTTTGCACGCCCAGATGGATCAAGGTGAAGGATGCTTTGAACTTAGCACCATTGTTCCAGGGGGATGCTCCCATGAGTGACCGAGAAGGATTTCCAAGAAATGAAGAATCTTTTGTTCTAAAAGACTCCGAGCTAGTCAGGTGTTTCCTGAAGTAGTCGGGAAATGCAGTAGCTGAGGTAGCAGATATTGATAATTTCAACTTTGAAGTTGGACAGTAACAAGAAGAGAAGCCTAATGGACCTTGCAGAATAGGGATGCATCATTAGCTTATTGTTCTTCGGTGAGTTTTGTTGGATCAGAAGAGATCAAACAAACGCTACCTGTTATTATCTGAAGAATGTTTGCTGATGAAAAAAAGGAAGTATAACCTTCAGATATCCCATATGCTGACTGGGGCGAATATCATAAAAATTTGATTCCAGTCCATTGAGAAAGCACGTGGTAGCAGTGGCTCATGAATCTGGACACATGGGATCAGGAAGACTGTGGAGAAGATCATGACTATTTTTTTTGGCCTGGACTTCATAAGATGCTAGGCAAGGTTCTTGGTCCGAGAGTGTCATACTACCGATAGCTGGAAAACCCTAAATGAACCTTCAGAAGCCCCCTTACAACCTATAGAAGTTAGAGGTAAACCCTTTAACAAGGTGATTATGATATGGTTGGGACGCTTCGAGACTAGAAGAGGAAATGAATATCTGTTTAACATTAATGTGTCCTTCCAGATATCCTGAAGGCATCCCTGTCTGAAACATATCTGCCAGATGTTTTGCTGAATAAACTATTGGAGTTTTCTCAAAGTTTGGTATACCAGAAATTGTACAATTGTAAGAGGAACGAACTTTACTTCCAAGTTGTTCCAGGATGTGATGAACTTATTAGGGGTGAACAACAGCTTGTCAACTGCTAATCATCAGAAACTCACGGTGCCTTGGAAAGGTTTCCACAGACATTGAAAAGTATGCTGACAAGTATTGCTCTGAGTCAGAAGAGAATGGGATGTTGTTTACCCTTAATGCTATGTGAAAGTTAGGAATGCTTATCAAGAAGCATGGAGTGTTTCACCTAATGAGATATTTTTGGACGAAAGTTATAGGTACCTTTTGACAGAGTCTTGCAGCAATTGGGTAGCAAATCAAGATGCAATCCAAGGATAGTATGTGAAGAACTTACGGAAAAGGTTGAAGGATTAAAATTCTCTTTAGAAATCTGAAAATGGTCAAGAGAAAATGAAAAAGAACTATGCAGAAAGACGAAGCTAGAAGTTTTAGTGTTGGTCAGCAAGTGTTAGTGTTTCTGCCAGTCCAGCGATTTCCCCTTACAATAAATTTCAAGGTCCCTATAGGATAATTGAAGAATTTTTTAAGTGATAGAACTTATGTGGTATTGAAACCCCATAAAGAAGAAACTGAACAGAGGAGATACATTTGGAACCTTTGAAACCTTACTTCTCAGAAACTAAACTGAAACTGTGTCCAATAATACGACAACTTCATCTACAGAAGACGATGTGGCTATGGATTGGGAGCTGAAAGCAGATGAATAATTCTTCAATTTTGACAATTTGAGGATAAAATGAAACATCTTCAATGTGCACACGGTGAGGGAATTGAGTGAAGTGATAGCTTCCAGAGATTTTTGCAGCTGTACCCAGATGTTCTAATCTGACCCAACATAGAAATCAGATCCAAAGAAGATGGAAAAATCGTTCCAAACAAAGAGCTTATTTCGCTTATCACCTATCAGCGAGATGTTCTGAGGAAAGAAGTTCAGTATTTGCTGCAACATGGATCCGGGACATAACCCAGTTTCACAGTCACTTTCAGTTCTCCATGTGTGTTAGTGAAGACACCTGATGGCTCCTTTAGGATGATTTACTGAATTAATCGGAAACTTAATTCCATTAGTGTGGCGACAATTATCTCTTGCCCTCTTATAGATCAGTTACTTGAGAATATTGGCAAGCAAGTTTGTTTCCAAGATGACTTATTGAAGGGATATTATCAGATACCCTTAGATGAAAATGCGAAGTTGCTGTCAGCTTTTTATTACTCCTTTTTGGAATTGTATCAGTAATACTGTATTGCCATTTGTCTGATGATGCACCAACCACATTCAACGAGTGATGATCAACTGCTATATCTATAGAAAGAATAGGTGTATACCTTGATGACCTGGTCATTTGACTCTACAACGATGGAAGACATCTGCGATCCCTGAAGAGCGTTTTCAAGAACTACTAGAGGCAGGACGAACATACCTTAGAGAGAGTGAGTTTGGGAAGGCGAGCTGTTCATTACCTTTGGTTCTGAAGTTTGGAAGGGCCTTCTCGCTCCGGTGAATGCTAATGTGGAGGTATTCGAAGGATACCCCCCTACTTCTAGAAGCAACTACAAGATTTTTGGGCATGGCTGGATTCTAATCGTCGTTTTCTGTCCAAATTTCTCAGCGTGGAGGCTCCCCTGACAGACTTAACTAGTCCCAAAGCTAGTTTGTTTGGACTCCCAGAATGTCAGATCCTTTTGAGAAGTAAAGCCATTTTAACTTCAAGACCCGTGCTTCAAGATCCAGACATTTTAATAGAAATTTGTGATACAAGTGATGCCTTGATTGTGGAATTGAGCTGTTCTACTTCAGAAATGAAAATAACCTTCTACAACACCCTGTGTTTTTTCCTTTCTTCGAAACTGAAAGCATCAGAAAAACTAGCAAACTATTTGAAAAGGAAACTCTAAGCCTTAATCACAGCATGAAAAGTTTTAAGTGGTATGGAACGACCTCGGAATGAAGAGGGCTAGTGTTGTCTGAATCACAACCCCTGTCGTTCATACAGCGGATGAAAAAACCATATCACAACTGTGACGCAGGTGGGCTTTGTGCTTGCAACAGTATAATATAAAGGTTGAGCACATATCTGGTAAGAACAGATGTAGTTGCCGATTATTTATCCGTGTGAATCGTGCATTTCAACCCCGGAATAACTAATGCTTCTGGGGAGGAATCTATATGTAAGTTTGGAGTGCAATTATAATTGTGGTAATATGATTCATTCCCATCAAACTTGTGTACGTTTGTAGAAGATGTTTTGTGTCTGTTTCAGATGTTCCCAAATTAAGATACATGCCTACGTGATACCAATTTCATTTTTAAGTACCTGTAACACACAGAGAGTGAAAGCTCCTAAGCCGTTGATGGGAGTCGGTATTCGCACTTGTGAGAATGCCTTAGCTAGGTGTATTTCTTTTCGCGCAAAACACGTAAAGCCCCCCCAGGCCGCAATGTCTCTGGCCCCTTAAAAAATAGATTAGCTAAGGCTAGTTGTTATCATCGCAGTCGCGCCTGTGAATGGAACAATGGGAGTCTTTGTATTAGCTATTCCTAGGAGATGACATAATATGTTTTTCGATTGAACTAGAGACTTAATCGCCCACCCCATACGCTTATGGGGTGAGAGAACTTTCATTGATTCGCTTTGAGCATGGTGGCGTGCATATATTCTCTCTCTCTCTCTCTAAGATCTCTCTCTCTTCGGCTCCTCTCGATCGTCCGCTCGCGAGGCTGTACTCAGTACTTAACGTAACGAGCTGGTCACATCATTTTTATATAATTCTTAGTAATATATGTTTGTTTGTGGGATCTGAACATGAGTATTGCATTATTGGGTTTTTGTGAAGGCGGCCAAGAAATAGTAAAAGTGTGAAATTGTACATGCCTTTGATTGGCTTGCGCTGTGTAGAGGTATTTTTACAAATGTTGTGAAGTGCACTTCGGGTATTTTATTCATTTCTAAACATTTATCTTTTGCTTTGCTCTTTTCACCTATCCATTTTTTTAATGCTTGAATGTGTGTCCGTCATGGCTTTAATTGTTTTCATATATTATGCATTATGTTTTTTCTGCTTGTCTTATTTTGTTTAATTAGTTTGAATAATAATTCTATGTGGTAAATTTTGACTCTTACCTTGGGAATTAACTTGCATGTTAATTAATTGAATTTCAATTTTATTATTGCTTTTATGATTCAATTTAATCAATTTTCTTGATAACTTTGATTTAATTTTGCCTAATAATTACTCAAGAAATTAATTAACTTTTGATTTCAGTATAACTATTTCCCTGAGATTGTGACTTTCTTTTAGATTTTGAATTTATAAATAAATTTTTTTAATTTAAAATCTAGGTGAGCATTTTATTCCACCAGTATATAACTATTAAGCTATATTTTATTTTGTGAGGTACAATATGAGTGATAATTGTGGGCGTTTCCCCACACAATAAAACAGAATCGGGGAATACTTAAATTTGAATTTGCCGAGTGATGCCTTTAATTAAGATTAACTCCCATGTTTTAATGAACTTAAACTGATTGTTTTCTGACTGTTCAGTTAGAAAAAGGATCACTCCTTACCTTTTGAGTATTCACTCGTTAGTATTTGTGATGAAGTGTCAGGTGTCCTGTCTGTAGTGGGGTAGTACAACCAGTACTTAATGAACTGTTCCCTAAGTGCACAGGGTGTCCCAGACCCAGAATAAAGGGTCCTCTTGTATAGCAGGTCACAAATGGTTAAGTGTAGTAACCATATACTTGGCATTTGGGTTAACAAATATTAATGGTGTTCAGACACAACTTTGGCTACTTCGTCCACCAAGTATTAATGGTGTCCTAAGACCCAATACTCTAGACACTTCGTCACATCTATATATATTTAGAGATATATATATATGTTGTATATATATTATATATATAATAATGTATATATACTGTATGTTGAATTATGTTATGTGTATATATATGATATATATGTCTACGCTATATATCTATATATAGTGTATATATATAACTATATATATAATAGATATATATAAGATAATATATATATAATATATATACGAGTAACACACATTAGAAAGCCGCAGTACACATACTACTTTGTAGTAAGCAGACCCGAGTTCAGAGTCCTATGCTTGTGTTGTTTTACGTCGTTGTCTAATATCAACTAAGGGCTTGAACCGCCCAAGTGAGTGTCTACAACGCAGTAACTGCTGATAACGCGAGCCGACGGGCTGGTAGGACGGAACAATCTAATTCCGGGATGTTTCTTGAAATATTCATACATGTCTTTGCGTATATTTACCGCATTCACAAATTCGCCAGGTAATACGCAATAAACGTATCAGAAAGGATGAAAGAAATATGAGGTATACTCAGGGAGATAAGATTTTCCACTTTTTACATGCTTTCGTGATTTTCATTCCGATTTCAATATTTGTACACACACACCACACAGAGAGAGAGAGAGAGAGAGAGAGAGAGAGAGAGAGAGAGAGAGAGAGTTCAGTACATTGTAGTTATTTTATTTTTCCACATTCAATTCTTTATTTTGATCTAGTTTTACTCGTATATGTGTGTGTACGAGAGAGAGAGAGAGAGAGAGGAGGGGGGAGAGAGAGTAGAGAGAGAGAGAGCGAGATGTAGAAGAGTTTTAGACGAGAAACAGTCAATCTATTTTCATGTTATCGTTACTTATATTGTTTTTTTATTTGAATATCGTTGATATACGTTGTGCGTGAATATTGAAGCCGAACGTTGCCCACGAACAGCGAAGCGATGCGGCGATTATTAAATGCAGTGGAATATGTTTCGGGCTATGCTACGCTCAGATTTAGCAAGCAACAAAGTAAAAAAAAAAGTTATTTTGTATGCCCCAGATGCATATATACGAGCACTTTACCCGTCTGAAAATCTGATTGGTCTTTGATTTCGTTTTTTTTTTTTTTTGTGCGCGATAAAATTGCCTTTAGCATTTTTTCGTGAATTAGATTTGAATTTGCATTCTCATACACCAGTGGTTTCATAGAATAAAAAACGCCGCCATCAGAACTATGCAGGATTTTTTTGGGATCTTTCTTTCTTTCATCTCCGTAGCTACCCCGTAGGCGGTTAATGCCGTCAGTGCCCCTCACGTGGCGCCCTGTAGGCATTACTTAAGGTTCTTTGCAACGTCCCTTCGTCCTTGAGCTGCAACCTCTTTCATTCCTTTTTCTGTACCTCCGTTCATATTCTCTTGCTCTTCCACCCTCTCCTGCTGACAGTTGTTTCATAATGCAGCTGAGAGGTTTTAGTCCTGTGACGCTTTTCAAACACTCTTACCTTATTTCTATATTCCAGTTTGACCTAATTTCTATATTCCAATTTGACCTAATTTCTATATTCCAATTTGGCCTAATTTCAATATTCCCATTTGGCCTAATTTCTATATTCCAGTTTGACCTAATTTCTATATTCCAGTTTGACCTAATTTCTATATTCCAATTTGACCTAATTTCTATATTCCAATTTGGCCTAATTTCAATATTCCCATTTGGCCTAATTTCTATATTCCAATTTGACCCTATTTCTATATTCCAATTTGACCTAATTTCTATATTCCAATTTGGCCTAATTTCTATATTCCAATTTGGCCTAATTTCTATATTCCAATTTGGCCTAATTTCTATATTCCAATTTGACCTAATTTCTATATTCCAATTTGGCCTAATTTCTATATCCCAATTTGGCCTAATTTCTATATTCCAATTTGACCCTATTTCTATATTCCAATTTGACCTAATTTCTATATCCCAATTTGGCCTAATTTCTATATTCCAATTTGGCCTAATTTCTATATTCCAATTTGACCTAATTTCTATATTCTAATTTGACCTAATTTCTATATCCCAATTTGGCCTAATTTCTATATTCCAATTTGGCCTAATTTCTATATTCCAATTCCAATATATGTAACTACAGACTGTAATAAAGTTGTTGTTGTATCTTGCATAGTCAGGAATGGCATAAAGAATGTGCAGTTGTTTATAATTTCTAAGAATAATTCCACGTCTGGAGTTTTAGATTTCTAAGAATAATTCCACGTCTGGAGTTTTAGATTTCTGTAAAATAAAACTATTAATGTTGCTTTGTCTGTCCGTCCGCACTTTATCTCTCCACCCTCACATCTTGAGAACTACGAGGCTAGAAGGCTGCAAATTGGTATGTTGATCATCCACCTTCCAATCATCAAACATACCAAATTGCAGCCCTCTAGTCTCAGTAGTTTTGATTTCATTTAATATTAAAGTTAGCCATGAACGTGCATCTGGCAAAGCTATACGACAGGCCACCACTGGGCCTTGGCTGGCAGTTTCATGGGCTGCGGCTCGTACGCAGCAATTTTTACTTGTTATTAGTTGTAAAGAATAAAAGAAATTTTTTTTACTGAAGTTACGTACTCGATACCTAGCAGATATCAGATTAATGGAAAAACCAAACGAGAGAATTTTTTATTGCTGATATTGTACTGCTAGAAGTTTGCGCACAAGTGAATTTCAAATGTTTTTAGGATGACTCGTTTTAAAACATGTTTAACTTATGAGAAATACTTTTGAAGACTGGCAGGCAAGTGTAGGTGAATTATATATATATATATATATATATATATATATATATATATATATTATTATATATATATATATATATATGATGCAATAACTTGATCACGAAGTATCTAAAACGTGATGCTATGTATCATAGAGGTTTTTTTGCCACGAAGGAAAAAATGAAAAAGCGAGATAGCTTTTTCATTTTTTCCTTCGTGCAAAAAAGCCTTTATTTAGATATATATATATATATATATATATATATATATATATATATATATATATCTATATAGATATTAATATATAGTATGTATATATATATATATCTTATAATATATATTGTATGTATGGTATATGAATGAGAGAGAGAGAGAGAGAGAGACGAGAGAGAGAGAGAGAGAGAGAGAGAGAGAGAGAGAATGCTCCTCCTGATGGGTATCATGTTTGTTATGAATGAGTCATATACAAACATTGCGTGACGCCAATTTCTTATTCATGGGATTTTTGTTTTTGTTTTTGTTTTGAGGGACAACTTAATCTCCCTGCTATATATAGTGTTGCTACGGATTTCCAAGTTTTTAAAAAACTTTTTATAGCAAAATTTCTTAAATTTGTTCAGTTCTTGAAGGCCTCTGAAAACCTGTCTGTTTTTTTGTTTTATATGAACTGCTGAAATCAGCAGGTCTTCCTACAGTACCGCCTCTCGTGAGAGTTGATAGTCCTAGAATCCTGTTCTAGTTGAATGGTTTTAAAGTTTATTTCTTATTGATTATAAATACTGTCTATCGAAAGTTAGCGTTTTCTATTGCTGCCTCGTGACCCCTAGTAGTATTAGACACTTTTAAAGACACTAACGTTTACAACCTTTTAATAATATCTGGTCGTGACTTTTCCTCGAGAAAGAATGCAAAAAAGACAATGGCAAGATCCTCCCTTCATTAGATATGTATCACGATACGGTGGCAATGTTACGGACAAAGAGCTGTTACAGAAAGTATCCGATTCAAACATGCAACAATACTAGGTAGTGGATTTAGCACCATCATTCATAGTATGAGGGCGTGCACTGAGGAAGTTCCAATTACTTCTTAGTGCAACTGTGGGGTTTTCTCCCATTTCCACCTTTAGATCTTTACACGTCTTTTATTTTCAGGATTACTTTATCTTGCTGTCCGACCACTCCAACTCCCTCTATTCGGGCCTCAATTTCATATATGTACCAATCATAAACCATCTCCTCATCAGCTTGACTCCTAGTCGGGGTCGCTGTTTTTAATGAGCCTCCTCGAACTGTTTCTTTATCGATCGGCTCAAACCCGGATTAAAAAGGAGGGTTGGAATCAGGAAAATCAAAACGGAACATCAAGAAAATTATTAGAAAAATTATCGATGATTGAAACTCGCGCTCGGGTGATCGTGTAAAGAATTCGCTTAGGGTAAATAGTTGTTATTGTCAACTCTGTATTCCATTCAAGTTAGCATAAACTTTCCTGATGGTAAATGGAGCTCTTTAACCTATTGGCTGTATTGATTAAATCTTAAAACAGTCACTTACACACTTCACTTCAGGTAGAAAGTGGATGTGAAACCCTGACTTTTCCTTTCTTGAGAGCAATTTCTATTTTGAGAAATTTCGAGTTATACCTGAGTGTTGCATTTTCCTCTTCTTTTTTTATAGTCGACATATCGAAACGTCAAATTCATGTCTTCATGAACTCACTTGCAATGGATTCTTTTCATTCTCTCTATTGATTTTATCTAAATTTCGTTATACAGTAAACTGACGCGCAATATTGAATGCTCGTCTTGGAATCCTAGACATCTTTTTGGTGTTCTGACAGTTCAGTAAGTTGAGAATAAGCATTTCTCTATCTTTTACGTACCAAAGTGTACCTAGAACCTTTACCTCGCCTGTTCCACCGATGGGCGAACTCTAATTTTAGAAATGAGACGATTAGGCTTATTCACTTGAACAGGTGGTAATTCAGCGTCCACCTGAGGAGACGCAAAACTCTGTTTTCTCTCTCTCTCTCTCTCTCTCTCTGGGTTTACTTGATATTTCAGGAGATCTTATCTTCTGAGGGACCAGAGTCTTCTGTCCATCGGTTTTCTGGTTGACTGTATCAGCAACATTTTGATGTGTTGTGGGAGATTGGTTTCCCGAATCATCGTACGAAACGAATATGTCGCCTTGACTTAAAATTCTTCTGAAAGCTATTTTTGGAGACGTGACTTTCCTTCTTGAAATAATGTCTACATGAAATTTCAGCATGGGTGTGAAGACCAGCCACGACATGATATTGGCGTTTAATTGTGATATATATATATATATATATATATATATATATATATATATATATATATATATAATATATATATATATATATATATATATATATATATATATATAGTATATATATATATATATATATATATATATATATATATATATATATATATATATATATATATATTTGAATCTTTTGCTGCCCTTTTAGATTTTAAAATGATTTTGTCTAATTTTTCTTTTCAGTAATTCCCATTTTATAAGTCTTATTCTTGTACCTAAGGATATCACAGGTGGGTTACAATCTTCATTGTAATTTGCCTACTAAATATACATTCCCTTTCATTTGGTTTTCTTTTTACAGAAATTTCTAGAATGTTTTTTAACAAATGTTTTATATATTATTATTATTATTATTATTATTATTATTATTATTATTATTATTATTATTATTATTATTATGCCAACAATATTAATATCATCCGGGGCACTTTCCTCAGACTTTAGAACCCTTGGTTGACCTCTGATATCCTGCACTTATCTTGTGTTTTATATATATCTATAATATATATATATCTATATATATATATATATATATATATATATATATATATTATATATATGTGTGTGTGTGCGTGTGTGTGTGCGTGTGGTATATACGTATATATATATATATATATATATATATATATATATATATATATATATATGATATATATATATATATGTATATGATGTATATGTATGTATATAATCTTTTTTAAACTTTCGTGCTTATTCCACATGAATGCTTTTCTAATAATGATAGTAATAATAATAACAGTACACAGAGCAGTCGAAGGAAAATCAAATACTCTTAGCAATGAGAAATGCGTACCATAGTTTCTGTACGGTTTTATTGACTACATGAGTACAAGATCACCACAAGGGTGATGCTATCACTTATTACAATTTCATGATAGAAAATTCAAACCTACCTTCCTTTCAACTTAACATAAATCATCAATCATTTCTTGATGAAGTTGACAAATCAATTGCTGTAATGAAAAAAAAATTTATATGGGACAAGTATACTGATGACCATGGTATTACATTTGCTTTGTAATTCAAAAGTAGGATTTGAATTTAACCCGTATATTAGTAAGTCATGTGTACCAGTTTTGCAATAAAATTTGGAGATGTAAGACAGCAAATGAAGTTCCATTTTTCTTCGTGGTTCCTTAGTATTTAAAATTTGTTGCCGTTTCCTTTCTTCATCCTTGAACTTTTTCAGAGTGATGTGAGGTTATTTATTCATTCTCTGACTTGGGGTTGCATGTTTGGAAATCATTTTTGGTAATTATATTCCCTTCATTCTTCCTACTGTGAATTTTACCTGCCAAGATGAGTTCCTTTATCATAGAATGTCTTTTACAATACCTTTTACAATCTGGGGATTTTCTTGTCACATCTGAAACATTTAGTATATAATCTTTCGTGAAGTACAGAAGGCTCAGTTTAAACTTGAACTTCATACTATCGTTCACATATTAGAATTCCATAGGGAACTTGGAAGCTAGACTTACGTCACTTGTATGGCATCATTTAACGAAGGAACCTTTCTCGTAGTTTCATTTCTTTGATGATTCAAAGCAGTGTTGTAAGTGACTGACTGATCTCTGATAATATCAGAACTCCCAAATGAAAAATAGTTGACACTGCCATATTCACCTAAATATTGACCTGACGCAAAGGGTCTTTGTCCATGACCTAATAATTTCAGTTTGATGTATGATAATGAAATAGTTGTATTAGAAGGCTAAGCATTCATCTCTAGTGCAGTGTTTGTGGATGCCTTACACGCAAACTGACTTTAACGCTGATTTGATAATTATGCTGAGATATATATATATATATATATATATATATATATATATATATATATATATATATACTATATATAATGTCTTATTACATCACCGTGATTCATATATACGCATTAAGCTACAAATGTCCTTTTAATAACTAATGGGCTCTACCTCGTAATTAATATATTTTTCATATATGTTAACCGAAGGGGTATTTTTTAGCTGATAAGAAAAAAATTCCCCTTCGTTTAACATTTATGAAAAATCTATTAATTCTGAGCAAGAGCGAATTAGATAGTAAAGGACTTTTGTAGCTTAATGCGTATAAATTTGTGTGTGTGTACGTGTACGTGTAAGTGTACGCTCACACAGCACCCAGATATTTCGATTCTTCTGTATTTCTCATCACTGGTGGAATATAGACTAATGGTGGGTGACAGGCGTATTTAGAAGACAAACGAAGGTGTGGCAATACGACGCTGGTGGTATGTATGTAGATGACCGTTGACCTGGGATCGATGGGAAAGAGGTTATTGTCTTGTGTTTTGTTGTTCTTAACCGTGGTTGTTCTTAACTCCCACCTGCGTCGAGTTCGGTGGGTGTATCCGCTGGGACATCTGCTTGATGAGAGGCCTCAGGATTAACTGTTGGTGGAGCCTTATTTCCAATGTCCTCCTCTATGGTTCGTATTGAAAAGTGGATTTCACTGACGAGTTAGTCCTAAGGCCACTTCTTAAGCAGGTGTTTAAGCGGATACGCCTATCATATTAAAACTGGATTAAGCAAAGGCCTCTTTAGCAGGTGTTCCAGCAGATGTGG
This sequence comes from Macrobrachium nipponense, assembly GCF_015104395.2. NCBI lineage: Eukaryota > Metazoa > Arthropoda > Malacostraca > Decapoda > Palaemonidae > Macrobrachium > Macrobrachium nipponense. The sequence continues at coordinate 55,560,592 of NC_087215.1, read as the reverse complement.
CCACCAGATTTGCCGGTGGCTGGAATTAACGAGGACCAAAACAAGGGAAAAACCTGTTTACCATTCATCCCAGGTCAACAGTTATCCACATACCACCAGTATTCTAATGCCACACATGGATATTCCTTATAAACACTTTTTGTCGTCTACTATTTGTCCACAATACACCAGTTAGCGGGAATACAGAAGTATTTGAAATATATGATTGTAATGTTTATATAGCGTTTTATGTTCATTTTTATCTTCATACTGCCCTGTTAGATTACTGTAAAAAACCAGTCATATCTATATATATATATATATATAATATATATATATATATATATATATATATATATCTATATATAATGTTTCTTGATGAACTTAAAGCTTTTTAAGACAAGAAGAATTGGAAGAAGCAGATTATATAAAAGTTTCAGAGGAACCCTTATTGCAGCGAAATGGCATTTTGGATCTTATTAGTAAAGCATGAATTGCCATCATTGGAACCACCAATTTTGGTGCAACAGATTTTTTAGCATTTTTTGACTATATAATATGGAATTTCACTTAAATTTTGCTTTAAACATGAAGTACGACTAACGAATTTTATTTGACCACCTCATTAAAAACTGACTCGTGTCTTGTTTACAGTAAAGGTATATATTGTCTCACTTGTGGGCACTGAACATGCTATCTTTGGGCACTGGCAGCATCCCTAGGCAATGGACATGGGAAATTTCATTACCATGACCTTGTCACCAATTGGAGAATTGCAGATTGGATGTTGGTAAATGCACTGGAGGAAATAAATAGTTGGGAAAAGCCATCCCACTGAACTTGTGGATTCAGCTGGATGACTGGAGTGACAGCCTTCTCGTCTCGAAAGAGTAGCCATCCGATGAGCTTCACAAGGGTGATGTAGAAGGCCTCTCCCTCTCCTTCGAGCATGGTGGCATCTTCGCTAGTGAAGGAAGAATAATGGAGCGTTTCTTTCTTGCGGATTTCAGGCTCTGACGTGAAGTGACCCCTAGGCTCACTGTAATGCAGGATTCCCTCCATGGATTGTTTGATCTCATGGTGTCCCGTGAAGAAGTCCTTCAGGAATTCTAAGGAGTTCTCGCCAAATCCATTGATCACATTCTTCATGAGTAAACCAAGATTTGAGAAGAATCCTGGGCGAGGCCACAGTAACAGGGGGAAAGCTCTGACGGGTGCCAGGAATGCATGAGCCAGGGAATGACGATACGAAGCATAGCAAGATACCATGGTGCCATCCACGATGAGAGTGCCCTCTTTTGTTAAGGGCACGTAAGCACCTATGGAAGATTAACAAAATAGAATAAGTTATGGCATTAGTTTCTGCTTGACATGTTGACAGCTTTTTCATAGCAGTATGTCTGTGTGTAGTTGATGTTAGAATGTATTGAAGTAAAGATCTGTAAATGCACTACACATTTTTACCTGCTTTGCTTGAAAATTTACCAAATTCACCCTCAAGGGAGTTGTACAACTTGGAAGCAATGCTAAAACTTACCTTGTATGACACTGTGCTCGACAGCCACCACCCTGGTTCTCTCAAGGCCCGTTTTATTGACAGAGAAGATCACATCTCCAATGCTGATGTCCGAACCGAAAGTACTGACTGGATGGCTGGAGTTGAGTGCGCTCTTGAAGAGCACGTGGTTGGGGGAGAGCGTCAGGTTCTGTCCTGCGGCTGTGCGCAGGGTCACGTACAGAGAGATCTCGCTCGGCCGCCGGTCCATGAATCCCAGCACTTGTGATGCTACTATCTTTCCAGATTCATCAACTGTGATGGAAGAGAAGATATTGGGTTAAAGTTCACATTTGCTGTTTATGTACATATATTATGATAGTTGTTATAGATTAAATGTGTTATGAGTTAATTGAAAATTAGTGCAAGAATCCTTGATCATATAGTAGATTCACATCAATCGTGCATCTGATGTCTAGGCCAGTCCCTTACGATGCTCCTGATTGGCTGTTGATAAGCCAATCATACGGCTGGAATCTCTCAGTCTCTCTCTAGAGTTCACATCGGCAGGATGTATGTTCCACCTCTCTGTGAGACAAGTCTTTCGAAAGTATCCCTCAGGAGAGTTGGAACACACTTCCTGCCGATGTGAACTCTCGAGAGAGACTGAGAGTTTCCAACCCTGTAATTGGCTTATCAATATCCCAATCAGGAGCGTCGTAAGGGACTGGCCTAGATATCAGATGCACAGTTGATGTGAATCTACCATAGCCACCTGCCCTCAGTGGGTTATGAGCGGCGTATAAATGGATAATGAAGTGTACTGAGCATCAGTCAGAAGCCTTGTCTTCTTTTTTTCCGGTGTTAGAGGCAGTATAAAATCTTTGTTCCTAGGCTGTACGATATTTGTATAAAGTTAAGTATATCTTAGTTTTACCAGGCCACTGAGCTGATTACCAGCTCTCCTAAGGCAATACATATATAAATATTGCTATATGTACCGTATGTGTGTACATGTTGCACAAACACACACACACACACCACACACACACAGACACACACACATATACACTACATATATATGTGTGTGTGTGTGTGTGTGTGCAACATGTACACCACATACGGTACATATAGCAAATATTATATATGTATGCACAAATATATATACACAGTAGATGTTGTTGTTATTGTTTTTTGTTGTTGCACAGTTGTTGTTGTTGTTGAAATAATTATTAACTAAGGAAATTTTTGCTACCAATAATGATTTATTGAAAGAAAACAATGTTCTATTATTCATATCCATGGTGAGAGGGGATGGTGCCACGTGACCAGGTGGCCTGCCTTAAATCCGCCACTGGCGATTATGATGGAATTTAACATTGAATGTGGCTTCAACTTTCTCAATTTTTTGCACTCTCATACAAGCGCGTACAATGCGCAGACGTTCGGATCTAACACAGTGGTTCTCAGTCTTTTTTTTAAGTGATAACACCCTAACTAATGTAATCATTACCGTCCCACCATATCCCATGAATATATATATGTGTGTGTGTCTGTAAATATATAATATATTATTTACTTATATACATATATATACATATCACTATATATACATATATATATATATATATATATATATATATATATATATATATATATATATATATATATATATATTCTTATAGTGTAAGTTTTGTAATGCAATTATAATTGGTAATATGATTAATTCACCTCAGATCTGTGTATCATGGTTATGAAATGTATGCTTTTTGTGTTCAGATTCCAAATTTAAAGATAACATGTGCTAATAGTCCCACTTTTTCATTTTGAAGTAACGCAAGACAGAGAGAGTGGAGCTCATGAAGAGGGTTATTGTCACACTTTGAGAATGTCTTAGCTAAGCTGATTTCTTTATCGGTGCAAACACGGCGCGTAAGACCTCCCAGGCCACATTGAGTCCTTTGAGAACCTTCTCTACCATGATGTTTAACATAGAGAGAGACTGCTTTGTCCGTGCAGAACTTGCGGTTATCTAACCCCTTCAAACGTAGATTAGCTAAGCTAATTTTTTATCGTACCGATCAGGCCTGTAATGGAACACAAGGGAGCCTTATTCATAGACATATGCGAACTCAGTCAAAGAGGCCCCATACTTGATACCCATATAGAGATGACGTAATATGTTTTCGTCTTGGACGTGTACACTCACTACACCCCATTCCCTGATACGCATAGTTACGCATATAAAACTTTCATTCGATCTCGAGACCTAGCCGCTGGCGTGAGGGATAGGATCTCTCTCTCTCTCTCTCTCTCTCTCTCAAAATCTCTCTCTCTCTCTCGCTCACGTCGGTTGCGAGGCTGTTTCAGTAACTTAACGTAACTCACATTAATTTTGTATTCGAGGTGGTCACTCATAATTCTTAGTAAAATATGTGTTGTTTGTGGAATCTGAACATAGTATTATTTCTATTAGTTTTGTGAAGGCGCCCACGAAAGTGTAAGAGTGTGTAACAGGCCTTTAAGCTGCAGCTGCGTAAACAGGTATTTTTACAAATGTTTTGAAGTGCACTTCGAGGTTTTATTTTACCATTGGATAAAATTATCATTTTTTAAACACATTTATCTTTTGCTTTGTTCTTTTGACATATCCAATTTTATATGCTAATGTTTGTACTTTCAATGCTTTAATTGTTTTCATATTAGTATTATGTTTTAGCATTGTCTTTATTTTGTTTAATTAGTTTGAATAATATTCTATTATGTAATTATTTGAATCTAACACTTGCAAATTAATTTGTATCTAATTAAGTATAATTTCAAATTTAACTATTGCTTTATGATTTAATTTAATAATTTTCTTGATAAACTTTGATTTAATTTTGCTTCATAATTAATTCAAGAATTAATTAAACTTTTGTTTTCAAGTAATAACAATTTCCCTGAGATTGCGAATTTCACTTATAATTTTGAATTTAGAATAAAATTTTGTATTTGAAATTTATGTGAGCATTTTATTATATCACCAGTATTATATTTTATTTTTTGTTTAGGTAGAAATATAGAGTGATAATTGTGGTTTCCCACAAATAAAACAGAATCAGGGAAATACTTAGATTTGAAATTGCAGGAGTGATGCCCTTTAATTAAGATTACCTCACACCTATTTTAATGAACTTAGACTGATTGTTTTCTTGACTGTTCAGTTAAAAAAGGGATCACTGTTACCTTTAGAGTATTCAGTCGTTTAGTATTTGTGATGAAGGTCAGGTGTCTGGCTGTAGTGAGGTAAGTAATAACCAGGTACTTGATCAAACTGTGCCCTAAGTACAAAGGGTGTCCCTGACCCAGGAATAAAAGGGTCTCTTGTATTAGCAAGTACAAATGGTAAGTGTAGTAACCAGATACTTGGCAATTTGGGTTGTTAACAATATTAATGGTGTCCAGGACACAGATCTTTGATACTTCGTGCACCAAGTATTAATGGTATCCAGAACCAGATACTCAAGCCACTTCCTCACATATATATATATATATATATATATATATATATATATATATATATATATATATATATATATATATATATAGATATGTGTGTCTGTGCTCGCGCGCGTGTGTGTGTGTGTGCGTGCGTGCGTTAATATATTAGACACACTAATAATAATTATGTGAAAGATTCTAAAACTTTTTTGTTTTGTTTTTGTTTTACAAATGTTCATTTAGATGATCTAGCCAAGACAAAGTTCATGACAATCCTGCGGCACCCCTAGGCACTGTTTGTAGCACACCAGGGTGCCACGGTGCCCAGCTTGAGAATCACTGCTCTAACATTACGTAATACTCCC
>NC_087215.1:55542770-55552770 GCF_015104395.2 Macrobrachium nipponense | reverse complement strand
TCTTTAACTATTTATATCTCAATCAATTCAACTCAGTTTAATACCTACCCCATCTTACCCATCGCGCATGGGCACCTACTCTCTTCCTTGAAAACTTGTTGAGAAAATGACCTTTTGGATGAGCGCCCTTTGTGTCTTCTTTTCCTATATTGTCACTATTCTCATGATTACATGTGAAGCGTTATTAAGGACACAGTATCTTTAGCGAAGAGAACGAGACGAGCGTGGCTCCCCAAAAATAAGTTTAGTCTCTGCAAAAGTGGTGTCCGAGGTCGATTTGGGCTGTTTGCCATGTATGGCTGTCCAAACGGAGCTCGGTCAATTAGAATAATGTCCAAAACGGATTTGGGCAGCTGTTCATAATATGGCTGCACAAATTAACCCAGGTAGTTAGGAGGATGGCAACAATCCTAAATTGGGCAGTCATGTTATGACTAGCCCCCCCCAACCCCCCCAAAAAAAATCACGATATTAGGAAGGTGTCACTAAGTTTGATTTAGACAGAGTGCCCAGTGCCCGTCTCAGCATACCCACTTATTTTACAATCAATATGATATTTTATTCCAAAAAACCGCACTATTGAGAATTACGTATACCTTTGCAGTTCTTAACAAAGTTTCAGAATGGGAAAGCACAGACTTATCTTGAAAGAGACTCGCTACAAATAACTACTTATGAAAATTTACAATCAAAATGAAAGATGCCTGACCAGCTTTTATTGCAAATCCTAGCCTGTTTCCATAGAAACCAGCGAATCCTGGATAATGGCATAAGAAAACAACCGAATCCCTGTTACGTAAACATCGCTTTAGCGTTACTTTTAGGGCTCTGCTCTTTATGAATTCAGGAAAATTTGAGATTTAAATAAAATCCATATAAAATGCCTCTATTGGACAGGATCCAAATTCCATGAAAATCAGCAAGGCTTGCCACAGAATGCCGAGTCTTTGATTCTTGTTGGTGTTTGTTTCCAGGATTCACTGCACCTTTGATGATGTTGAGATATTACGAAAAGGAATTGGACGACTTGACTTTCCCGATAGAGAGAGTATTGAAGTTAAAAGTCAACGGTAAAATGCTGTTCGGTGTTTCGTTCTTATTCTGACGCCAGTTTATATTTGAAAATAAACTGGAACATATTTTTCAACGATTATCAATAACTGTTTACAGTCGCTTACCGCGTTTTGCTCTGTTGTATTCTGTGACAGAATTTTGCTGTCGAATCTTAGGGTTCGTTCACACTTTATTCAAACATGCTATTAACACATATGGGCAACTTATTGCATGAATAGGTTGAAAACAAGCAACGGCTGTTGGCTGAAAAAGAAAATTTTACCCAATGCTAGATAGTCTTAAGAAGCATTTGTTAGGACTACCAGTAAGTCGTTAACATGTATTCAACCTGTGTGATAAGTTACAGATGTGTTTTTGACATTTTTACTGTAGTGCGGAATTATCCTTTGGGGTTCTCGAAGACTGTTTTAATTCTCAGGCCACAAACTGTTAATAACTTCGTATCCTTCAAGAGACTGGTCTAATAGTCTTTTTGGGAAGACCTTCCCCCCCTCCCCCCGCGCCAACCCTCCAGCCCCAAGATCCTTCCTTCACCCCGGTTTTAGTTTTCTGTAAAAGAAAACTATTGAGATGGCTATTTGTCTGCCCGTCCGCACTTTTTATGTCCGCCGTCAGATCTTGAAAACTACTGAGGCTAGAGGGCTGCAAATTGGTAGGTTGAACATCCATCCTCCAGTCATCAAACATACCAAATTGCAGCCCTTTAGCCTCAGTAGTTTTTATTTCATTCAAAGGTTTAAGTTAGCCATGAGCGTGCGTCTGGCACAGTTATCGGTGCCAACAACACAGGCCACCACCGGTCCGTGGCTGAAAATTTCATGAGGCGCGGCCGAGAGTTTCATGGGCCGTGGCTGAGAGTTTCATACAGCATTATACACTTCATAGAAAATCGATTGCGCCAAAGAAACTTCGGTGCATTTTCTACTTGTTAACTAAACCCATCAGTCTTTCCAGTCAAATGAGCATTAGAAATGAGTACGAATTACTTGCTGTCATTATTATTTTGTTGGACACATTTCATGAAATTTTGTACAGCAAGCACATTTCATACTAATAAGTATTGCGAAACATTCAAGAATATAGGCAGAAGTACGTAAAGATATTTACGTACAGGTAGTCTTACTGCTGATTCCCGGTATGAAACGATATTGTGTGGGATATAGATTCATGCAAAGAAATTCACGCTATGTTAATTATATTGGGAAGAAAGTAGTATCTACGACGCAGCAGCGTCAAAACCTGCATCATCTGAAAAAAAGCGGCAACAGACGCTTCTCTTTAGCAGGTATATAGGAAAATAACAACTTGAGCAGGAAAAATAGCTAATACCTCGGGGCAAGTGATCATCTGGGGACAGATTTTGGAAGAATATCACGAATGAATAGCTTTTCCATCTATCCGAAATTGGACCCGTATTGGTGCGAAATGCTAGATTGGGTGTGAAATGGATAGGTTCATTTTTTTTAAAAACTCTCTCTCTCTCTCTCTCTCTCTCTCTCTCTCTCTCTCTCTCTCTCTCTCTCTCTTTAATATCTCAACCATATGTATTACGATGTAATGATTTATACAGTTTCCAGGTACCAGTATTAACAATTTATGATATCAGATGTGTATTTCAGGAAAAATTGGACACTAGAATCAAGTGAAAAAATATGCCAGCATTTGTTGGAGTAAATGATTATGGCCTTATATCCAATATAAAAAGGTATATTGATTATAATGTTTTGCTGTGTGTTGGTGCGTATATCAGCATACTAATAACCACATTTGATATACACTTTGATGCCAATAAATCATTTGAATTTTAGGATATGTGGAATTGCTTGTCGAGTTTTCCTGTAGTTGATGGTTGGGATTTTCTGTGAATATTAATGGAGTGTTTTTTTTCGAGTTAATGTAATTGTTAGTTCAAGTTATAGAGGTTTAGTGAAGCCTGTATAGCATTTTTCTTTTTAGTTTTTGTGTGATTGTAAATGAAAGTATTTTGTGATGGATAGTTGAGATTTTATTTGTAGAATTTTGTTTTCAACACTGTTGTCTCATTGTAATCTTAATAATGTTATCACGATTATTAACCCTCTACCTATGACTTGGCGATGCTCAAACTACCTGCCTAACCTTGGTTTCACTCAGTTACTCGCTCTGTTCTTTGGGTCTCCAAGCCTCATTGTCAGGGCCGTTTCTAGTTCATTAGGCGTCCCAGGCAAGAACTCGTTATGGCGCCCCCCTTCCCTCCAGGCTGGAAATAATAACAAACAATTTCGAACACAACTAGCATCTCAAGTTCCACAACAAAACAACATACTTTATTAATAAATCATCTTCACGTATATGTATACACAACAAGGAAAAGTATAGATTCAAAAGTATACAAACTATTTTTGTAAATTTTAATAGAATAACACCATTATACATTTTTATTGCAAATCCTACCTAAGATAAATTGAAAAAGGTAATCTTGCCAATCTAAAACCATAGAACTCAATGCATATATGTTGAGGGCTATGCTAAAACTATTATATACAAGTTTTCTTCACTGATTTTTCATATTTAAAACCTGACTCTTCTTGACTTTCTTGCAGCAAAATCATCTATAGTGTCATCATACGAAATCTATTTGGATATTTCTCTATTAATACTAATTATTGCCAGCCCATTTAGGCGCTCCTGTGACATAGTAGACCTTAAATATGTTTTAATGAGCTTAAGTTTAGAGAAGCTTCTCTCTGCAGATGCCACAGTCACAGGTGTAGTTTGACAGCAATTCTTAATGCCACCCACATGTTTGGATAGATCTCTTTCAGGCCTTTCTTCTCCAGAAAAAACAAGAAGGTCTAATGTTGTCATATTTTGTTTTGGCCATTGTTTTGGAAATGACTGCATCTCTACAATCAGTTCATCATAATTTAAATCAGAATGATCCCCAGATGTGAGTGTATTACACAAATCTTTTGCCTGCTTTTCTAGCTCACTAGATGTCAGGTCAGAGAAGTTTATGAGAACACTGAATTTTGCAACATTACTCATCATTCCAGTTCTCTCTCTCAGAGATTCAATGGCCATATCCACAACTACATTGAAAAATGAAAACTCCATTTTTTTCAAGGCATCGGTAATAGGTTCATCAGGGGCCTCATAGGAAAACTGCCTTTTAGTAGTTCTGAGTCTTTTCTGCTTTAGAGCAGCTTCCACATTCATCTCCTCACATATCTCTTTGGCAGATGTCTGGGCATTATTCATTTATTTTCGCGTTTACACTTGTATTTATTAATTTGAATTATTCACGTAAAAATAATACTTCTCTCATTTATTTATATATTAATTTTGGATGGCAATTTGGCGCCCCCCAAGCAAATGGCGCCCCAGGCGACCGCCTGTGTCGCCTGTGCCTAGAAACGGCCCTGCTCATTGTGACCCACAAATGCTCAGTTGAAGCCCACGCTCAACTTTGTGCCTTGGTTTGTTTATTGAATGAGAAAAAATTAGTTTCGGATAGATGGTTTTGAATGATTGAAATTTGGTTCCCAAAAAACAATTAATGTAAAGTGTGTGTGTGATGAAGGTGTGAGAGAGAAGAGGAGAGGAGAGAGGAGATAGAGAGAGAGAGAGAGAGAGAGAGAGAGAGAGAGAGAGAGAGAGAGAAGAATCTGAGGTTGAAAATAACACTTTGATTACTTATTTCGTAAATAACCAGTTTCCAGAGAGAGAGCAAAAACAGATTTCGTAATTTATGGCCATATTTATGAAGGATATTTTTTTTCTCAACGAATACGGAGACTCATCAACGCAAATAAACAAATGAATACAAGTCAAAAATAAATGTATGAATTTATGAGATCGGTGGAATAGGAAAGTCATCATTCATGAAATTTTATTTTTGCTTCCTATCAAGATTTGTAGGAGACTCCTCCCTTCTTTCCTCACTCTTTCCCTCCTCCCGATTTTCAGATCCTCTCTCACTCTCCTTTCGTTTTTTCTTCTTTCTGCCCTTTCTTCTTCCACTTCTCTCTTGCTCTTCCTCCAGTTTATTGGATAGGAAAGAGATGTTGCAATCACGAGAAAATGAACGTTTTCTTAGAATATGGTAAAAATCACATCATCCAACAGACTATCGATTTATTTTTTCCACGGACAATCTGATGCGATCTGTACGGTGGCTTCGCATTATCGTTCCTGTAAGACAATTTTCCCCTCTTGTTTACGAAGCTTATTAATTCATGAGAAGATTTGTCCTTCAAGGTTGACAGTACGTGTCATTTTTCAGCTATGTACTAATTGCTATTCTTATTTGTTATTGCATAGTTTATTGATTTTAATTTATATATTGTTCGGGATTTTTACCTTGCGTAACAGCGGGATTTAGAAAGAAAATCAATAGGTAGTGCTACAGGAAGTAGAGGCCGTGGCGTAGCCGGCATTCCATCAGTTTGGGAAGGGGGTGGGTGTAGCCTAGGTGGGGGCAAGATATTTTTTTTGGGAGGGGGCAGTTACATAAAATTAAAGTACCAAATTCATAATTAGTAAAATATACTATTCTCGAATGCATAGATCCACGTGAATGAAGGAAAATAATAGTATTAGAAATGAGTAAACCTGTATTTGAAATGATGGAGCTCAATTTTCAATTAATTTTCAACTCTTCCTACATACAAATGTATCAAATACTCTAATGTCAATTTCCTCACAGACCTACTATATTCAACAGAAGCATCATTTCTGTTATCATGTATTGATTTTCAACTATAGTATAATATCCTTGTCGTGTAAGTATATCAGAGTAGTTCATATCATCAATGACACAAAAGACTTATAACCCTCCAAAATCTCCTCAAAATTGCGACCTATGGCATTCCCTCCTCTTCATCTCTTCTCCCTGGAAATCAACTATAAGCAACAGTAGCAAATTGCATTGCACTTCTTCAAAACTGTAACTATAGTTTCAATCACTTCATACATAAATTGATAACATTAAGTTGGATCAGAGTATCATGAACAAAGATGTCATATAGGTTAAAAACCTATAACTGTATCCATTCATTTCTCAACGTAAAAACACCATACAAGCAAGCATTCATTTCTCAGCTCTGTGTAAGTTGTCAAGGTAACAAGAATTAGAATAATGTCATTAGATATATAGCACAACTGTAATTTCGAAGGACATGATCGCTAGTGCGGGTATATCTACTTTTGACCACCAAAGGGTTAAAGTTTAGTTACAAAGGGAATTTTAACTTGGTGGGGGGGGGGGGGGGGGGCGCAGTTGGGGGGGCCAAGCATCTGACTGTGGGGCCCGGCCCACCTCGGCCCCCCTCATAGCGAGGAGAATGTGGATAATGATGCTGCTTGATATTGATTGCTTTGTATATGAAAGTCTTGTCACTTATGCTACGAAGGAACTTTTGATGAGATGACTGTTAAAAAATAGTAACTTACAAGTTGATATAATAAGCTAGTCTGATTGTAACTAAAGCTTTAAAGTGCAGGTAATAGTCTCTAAAGCATAACGATCGAACTGAGGAACATTTTTACGAAATGGATATCAGTATCGATTGTATTCCAAAACAATGTGTGTACGCTTGGCCCAAGAAATGTAAAAATTCCCGTTTTCGAATATAAAGTTGAAAGAAGTAAACCCATGTGATATAAGGATATTGTTCAGTTCTATGAATGATTTGATGCTGATTAATATTGATCGGGCTGTCGTTAGAAGGGGATATAGTCCTCTTATTGAGAGTATTAGAATTTCGGTCGAGTGATTATTTGGTCCTTTTTGAAACGCGGCACTGAGGGTAAATTGGCTCTCTCCAATGTGTCAGTTAATTTAGAATTTAAAATTGACTTGGGTCCCGAGACTGACATTTGAAGTGATATTACAACAAACACTGATAGAAAAAACTTAGTATAAACATTAGCTCAGTTCAATCTACGCAGGAAAGTTTACTTGAATGTTGATTAAATTTGTGTGCGTGTGTTTGTGTGTTCCTGTTTATTTTGACGTACTTCAATGAAATTACTTTGCCTCGAGTCTTAAAGGTAATATTGATCACCCTTATGAGGTTCTGTTCATATTTTCGAGTGTTCATTATTTTGTTACACAAAAACATGCATGGACACTTTTCTCATTAGACCTTTTTCTTTTAGTACACCTTTTTCTACCATTGGTGTTGGTGGGCGGGGTGGGGGTGTGATGTTGATGACACTAGGAAGTGTTAAGACATAAGGTTTTTAACCTGGGTTTTGAGAAAGGGGGTGGGGGGATGTTTCGAAAAATACTGAAAATATTCTTTGCCCACCCTTTTTTTTCGAGTCAGCTGAGTCAAGAAGTAGCCTATTATGCAGGAACCTTTATAACATCATTTGCCAACTTTGCTCATCATTTTACCACATACTTTTGGGTTTCCCCCCCCCCCCATCTATAAATTTGCCTTTTTTTTTTAATATATATATATATATATATATATATATATATATATATATATATATATATGTGTGTGTATGTATATTATATATATATATATGGTGTCACCGCTCCTGGTGAGCTTAAGTTTTAATAATAAGCAGGACAGCGAGAAGACTGGAGATATTTCCTCTTCTGTACACACACACACACACAACACCAACACACACACACACACATATATATATATATATATATATCTATATATAATATATGCCTGCATGTAAATATACATACACGCACACACATACGCACTCACACGCACACTGTCTGTCTACCATTTGCTTGTCAAGAAACCCCAATATCAGGTCGAATTTTACTCTCTCTCTCTCTCTCTCTCTCTCTCTCTCTCTGCTAACTCCATTATGTCCTTAACAACGATGCTAAATAGACCGGAGGCTTTCGTGTTTCGCGCTGACGTGACAAGTCCTCCGAGTCATAAACGACTGAGGGGAATTTAAGCTCTCACACTAAGCCCTTTCAGAACTGGGGTGCGTTTTACTTACGTTCTGGTGGAATCGGGAAGGAAAATGCATTTCAGACTTTATCGGTGACTTGATATTTGTTATTATTTACGTTTCCTTTTCTCGGTAGTTTCTATTTTGTTAGTACTAGGATAATGAAAGGGGAAAGAGTTGAAAAAGGAGTTATGAAATTCTGATGGAAAATGTTATCGTCCCACACAGGAGCTAAAGTGTCACTGACTCTAAGGGCTAAATTGTTACTGATTTTAAGGGCTAAAATGTTACTGACTTTAAGGGCTAGAGTGTTACTTACTTTAAGAACTAAAGTTTTACTGATTTTAAGCGCTAAAATGTTACTGACTTAAGGGCTAGAGTTTTACTGACTTGAAGGGCTAAAATGTTAATGACTTTACGGGCTTAAGTGTGACTTACTTTCAGGACTAAAGTTTTACTGACTCTAAGGGCTAAAGTGTTACTGACTTTACGGGCTAAAATGTTACTTACTTTCAGGACTAAAGTTTTACTGACTCTAAGGGCTTAAGTGTTACTTACTTTAAACCTTTCCCTCATAATAGAGTTGGCTTGAAGTGCATTTTTAGTGGGAAGTAGAAAGAGGAAGCTATAAAATGCTTACTGAATTTTCCTTAACTGGTGAAGTTTTCCAATTCTCGGGCGGGGAGTTATGATAATAACATTAATCTTGGAACTGCGATGAATACCGATGAATACCATAGGATACGACTCTGGTATCATTTTATAATTAATAAACTTCTTTTTATCACTCTGTGTTAAGGAAAGTTGAATAACAAAAAATAAAAGGCAAAGAAGAAGAGGCTGAAGTCACACGCACACACACACGCGAACACAAACGCATATACGCACACAAACACATACACACGCATGCATGCACATAAACACACGAACACATTCTCACACATAGACAAATAACTATTCTCTGGAGCAAAAAATTGGCTAAAGTAATGCACGAGATATATGATTTTTTTCTTCACCGTGGAAAATCTTAATAAATCACCTTATCAGTGTTATACATTATATGTATATAGTTATGATTATATATATATATATATATATATATATATATATATATATATATATATATAATATATATATTATATAATATAATTAATATATTATATTATATATATATATATATATATATAATAACTACACACACACACACACACACACACATATATATATATATATATATATATATAATATATATATATATATATATAATATATATATATATATATTCTATAATAATATATTACAACGTACGATAATGTGGCGTCTCATACTTGTTGGATTGTTTTCATTCTTGGACTTTTAACACACGAAAAAAAAGCAAAGTTATAAAGATAAGGAATTCGAAATAAGTTGAAGTTTGCCAGTGCCAAAAAATTAATTTACTGCGATTCATGGCAACCATTGTCTAGCAAAATACGAGTATAGAAAGGGAATTCTTTTTATGGTAAATGTACTATCGAGAACTGATTAATTTATCTTACCTATAATTGTGTTTCGTTATGGCATTGGACTCGGAGGAAGGATTATTTTTACCCTTATATCTAATTTGTCACCTATGCAGGGCAACATTTACATGTGTTTGATATACGTGATATACGAATAATGCAGTGGGTAAGCTATTTAGAAATTTGCCGGCAATTTTGATTACATCGGTATTAATTATTATTATTAATTAATTATTATTATTATTATTATTATTATTATTATTATTATTATTTATTATTATTATTTCATTTATTTCCTTTTATAATAAGTGGTATCCCTTCTTTCTGTACGTTTCTTTACTTCTCTTAATTCTTCCTAATGAACACCACATTCTTTGGAAGCTTGAACTTCAAGTGATTGGCCCCTGCCCTGCGTGCTTGTTCCATATGAACTGGTTTCATCTGTTGAATAATAATAATAATAATAATAATAATAATAATAATAATAATGCTGAAATGAACTCGCATTC
>NC_087215.1:55532770-55537770 GCF_015104395.2 Macrobrachium nipponense | reverse complement strand
CACTCGCGCGTAAATTGCAAACATTATATTCCTAACTTTTAATGTAAATTAAAACGTGCTAAAATCTACGGTCAAATAGAGCCTCGTTTCACCAACGAAAATTTAAATAAATCCACTGTATTTTATTTAAAATAATTGTTCTGTACTGTTTAACATGCACATTATTTATCGTTTACGTTTTCATTTTAATAAATAAATCATAAATATCCTATCCTAAAATTCCTGTATCTTTAACACGACGTGCAACACCCTTTTCAGACCTTTTTAGGTTCCTCCAGAGAACTTTCCTACCACCCCAACAGGAACAAGGGGAAGAGGAACAACAACAAAGTAGTTTGTAGAATTACTTCCCGAGTAAGCAAAAAAAATTAATTAATTAATAAAAAAAATAAAAAAACACGTGTTGTTTCCAATAAACGCAACGACGTCTAATGATCCTATACTTTGGCTCTTTGGTCACAGATCTCAGTCGTATTGCTCAGATTTCATTTCGTTTCAAGAAAATATTTCCAGTCTTTGAAGTCGAGAGCTGTGATCACGGAGGCGTTAAATGGGGGATATCCGCCCAGGTATCCTTTATGTGATGGGAAAAGGTCGGAGTGGTCGTCTTCTTACGCTGTTATCTTCAGAAGTGTGTGTGTTTTTTTTTTTAGATTACAAAAAAAATATCACTTCTAACTTTTTGAATCATCCGACTGGAATGGCTTACAAAAGTACAACGTTGGA
The DNA here is from genome assembly GCF_015104395.2 of Macrobrachium nipponense. NCBI lineage: Eukaryota > Metazoa > Arthropoda > Malacostraca > Decapoda > Palaemonidae > Macrobrachium > Macrobrachium nipponense. The sequence goes on along the minus strand of NC_087215.1, from coordinate 55,537,044 downwards.
TACGTTGCGAAAATTGGCTACATTTAAAGTTTTGTTATTCAGTTTCGCTCTTGAGTGTTTTGATTTCTCTGAGACAGAGATGAAAAAATGTTTTTCCTAATTTCGTTTTAAGACAAAATCAAACTCTTGAACTTGTCCATACTCCAGCCACCATAAGATTCAATTGGACAAAGTTACAACTGTAGTACCTAAACTACTTCCAGCATAAAATACAAATAAATTCAGTATTCATTACAACAATTTCAGTTATCTAGGCTTGACCCAGTATGAAATACAAAATGAAGAGTGTTCATAGCATACCTATAACAGAGGACGTCACCTAACTTGAATCATAATGTGACAAATACTTATAACAAAGGATATTATTAAAGCATCTAGAGCCCACCTGGCATATAAATTAAAAAGTATTTGCGAAGAGTATATTTGGTAACTTGACTTCATCTAGCGTCAAAATGCAAACCGACTAGAATTTGACTAGTAAACACTAAAGGTCTCTGGTATTCCTTCAATATAAAAAATAGATTGTCAAATTTATTTTAACAAACTCAATCCTTAAGGTATCTAGACTTCGTCCAACGTGACACATATAAGGATAAAAATTTAAGACAAACGCATAACTTAATTTAGACGCCATCCAACATTCTGCTGCAAAACAGTGATAATTCATTTTTGTAACGAAGGAGAAAGTTAAGTCTTCGATGCACTTTGGGTACAAAAGGTCCAGACATTATTAACATCACTCGCCAGTCCACTCGTAAACGGCGTCACATGACTTTTATTTCACGGCATGTATAGATGTTTTTGAGTTGATTGTGGCATTTGTTTCGGGGATAATTCTCTCCCGCCAATTTCACGGTCCAGGCGCCGCATTATTAGGCTGCAAATGCCATTATCATTACGGGGACATACAGTGATTATAATGACATATAATGATTATGATTATTATTATGAGGATAACCTGTGTATACGTTATGTATTGACCTATACAAATGTAAATGCTTACGAGACGAGAGCTGCCACGCATGCTGTGGTTATCTATTATGAATTTTTGTTATGATATTATGATCATGATTATAATGAAGAAAATAATGATGAAATCTGTTTCGCGCTCGTTGTAGGCAGTGCGTGCATTTAGAACTAACTCTAGCTATTGAACCTTACTACTAACAAAGACGAAACTCATCTGTACATAACAATAACTTATTACGAATTGTCATGTATAGCTATATTAAAAACTCCCATAATATGCTATTTTATCGGGGTCACATTGTAACCTACCATACTAAACGTTTGGCCTGGTTAGTTCGTGGGTGGGTGATCGATTGCCCTGAAATACTAAATAGTGTTAGCACGCAACCCGTTCTAAAACTTAATGATATTCGTAGTACCAAGTAAACGAGAGACGGAGATATGCAAATTTATTATCATTTTCGTCAGACGATGTAAATTTGGTTAGGTTATCTGCGTCAAAAGTGGAACTGCCAGGAAGTACCACATTTCTGTGGGACAGAGGATCAAGGCTTCGTAATGCCTGAAAAACTTTTAGTTTGTGAGTTCAAATGTGTTAAAAATGAAGACTGCGAAAATATGAATGAAGGCATCACAGAGAAAGCTATCTTTCCGCTTTATTGAACTCAGGACACACTCACACACACACTATATATGTGTGTGCGTATGTGTGTAGGTACGTATATCCTGATTTGAATAAAGTGGAAAGATAGCTTTCTCTAGGGTGCCTTCATTTATATTTTTGCAATCTTCATTTTTAACACATTTCAACTCGCGAACTAAAAAGTTCCTTAGGCATGACGAGGCCTTGTTCTTCTGTTCCACAGAAATGTTGTACTTTTAGGCAGTTCCACTTTTGGCGCAGATAACCTAACCAAATTTACATCATCTGACGAAAATTATAATAAATTTGCATATCTCCATCTCTCGTTTACTTGGTGCTATGAATGTTACTAAGTTTTATATAGGGTTACGTACTAACGCCATTTGGAGTTTCAGGATGATCACCCATCCACGAAATAGGCAGGCCAAACGTTTAGTAGGTTACAATGTGACCCCGATATACTAGCAAATTGTGGGAGTTCTTAATATACAGCTATATACATGACAATTCGTAATAAGTTATTGTTATGTCCACATGAGTATGCGTGTGTCTACGTGTGTGTTATGTACAGATGAGTATGTGTATGTCTACGTGTGTGTTATGTACAGATGAGTATGTGTGCGGGCCGCATGTGTGTGTGTGTGTGTCTCATCACCACAGGTAAGAAATAAAACCCTGGATGAAGGTCCTGACCGGTTTCGACTTTATTTCCAAGTCATAAACGACGGACTGGTACCAGCCGTTGGAGACTAAAGCTCCCACCTGGCACGTGTCAAAATTTAAAAATTTTATAAATTTATTTTAAAATTATAGGATCAAGTTTATACATAGCTTGACTGATATTCATGCTATGGGCATAACATTTTTTTTTATAACTCTAGAATCTGTGATATTCCTTTCCAGTGCATTATTAGAATAAGCTATCGTTTTTGTACCTGGCCAGTTAATTGTATGATTATTCTTGTGACCACGAACAAAAATCCACTGTTCACCTGTGCATATCTCTCAATTTTTTTAAGCCGTTCTTCTATCTTCTCTAGTGTTTTTCCAGTTTGATCATTATACAAGTTATCGCAAGAATTACATGGAATTTTATACACTCACTCTTTAGTACTGTCCGGAGAGTTCTTTATAAGTACATGTGTTAATGTTTTCAAGTTTCATTGTTTTATTGTTCTTATATTCTATTGTAACTCCAAAAATTCTTAAGATGGGGATATCTTTCATGTTATATGGTAGTACACACAAATGTTTTTGCGTTGTAAGCGTCTTTTTAGATTTGATAAAGTGTCTTTTGCCGCTTCTAATTGGCTGGTACAGAGTCAAGATATTTCAGTTTCTTGCCTGTATTCTAAATCTTATCTATTTCATCAACAATAGACTGTTAGGGTTGCATATGCTGTACGAAATGCTCTTAAAAAAGTAGTTGTGAACACTGGTTTCTTAACTTTATTGCTTTAACTAGAATAAAAATGCACATAGGCACAACCATTAGTAGCCCTTCTGCAAACACTGTATTTAACACATTAATAGTTCTATGTATGAGGGCAGGGGCATCCAGACAGTTTAGTATGTGAGGCAGATTATTTATTTTGCACATCTTTCTGCCCCAACCCCCCAAAAAAAAAGCAGGGTTTCATATATTTTATTATTTCAAATTAGAGTAAAACAAATGGGAGATATTCAAAACAAAACCTGTTGGGATTAATCAAGGTGAACCAACATGAAAATGATAATTCTAAGGACAATACTAGTTCCCTAGGGTGATGAGAGACTACTGACAGCCACCACACATGATCCTTAAGTGACTGGCTGCGATTGGTACAACTGGGATTGATACGACTTTTGAATATTAGCTACTGACCGGAAGTGGTCCCGTGGGCCATAATTTGGAGACCGCTGTATTAGGCAGTATAAAAAGGGTAGCACTGTGTAAGTCTTTCGTTAATGAATTGGAAATTAAGTCGAAAACGGTCAGGGCTACACCCATCCTCTTCACCTGTGGTGGTGTGTGGTAACCAATTCACATGATCATATGTTTGTAATTTCATATATATATATATATATATATATATTATATATATATATATATATATATATATATATCATATATATATATATATATATATATATATATATAAAAGAACAAATGCATCAAATGAGAATTCCACGTTGGCAGAGTGCATTTCGCTCTCGGCTACCAATCCGGTAGTCCGAAGTCCGATTCTCGGCTCGGCCAACGCTTAACCAGAGGAATTTATTTCTGGTGATAGAAATTCATTTCTCGATACAATGTGGTTCGGATCCCACAATAAGCTGTAGGTCACGTTGGTAGGTAACTAATTGGTTCCCTAGTCACGTAAAAATATCTAATCCTTCGGCCAGCCCTAGAGAGCTGTTTAATCAGCTCAGCGGTCTGGTAAAACTAAGATATACCTAACCTAGCCACTAATTAGGCCTTTCGACATTGCTTTAGTAGCAGAGCATGTGTCGAAAGGCCTTGCAACCACTCCGTTGTTTTTCTTTAACTTCGTGACATTTATCTTTATTTATACATTCATCACGTTCATATCTAAGTGAATCAGTTATATATATATGTATATATATATATATATATATATATATATTATATATATATATGTATATATAGTATATATATATA
>NC_087215.1:55527770-55530270 GCF_015104395.2 Macrobrachium nipponense | reverse complement strand
GGAGGGAGGGAAGGGAGGTTTAGTTAAATGTATTGTAATGATCATTAAAACTCCTTAAAGTACTGATTTCATAATTTTGAATACGCTTTTCATTAAAAGCTGACTCTCAACTTTACAAATAGAAGTGTTTAAATGAAATAAAACTTGTTTTTATTTACATAATGTGTTGTGGGTTTTTTTACCACTCGATAATATGCTTGTTTTATCCAAATATTTTACCGAAAAAGAGTAAATAAAAATGACATAAAAGTAAGCACAAATTTTATTAGACAATTCTAATCAACTCGTAACACTTGCCTTAATTAGTATTTCTGTAATTACTTGATAGCGCAATACTTTGTTTTTATGTATTCAGTGTAAAGAAATGAACTACAAACTGGTGAGTTGTTGCAGTTAACACGATGTTAAATAAACTGAAAACGAAGATCAAATCATGCAGAACGTTTCTTAATAATTTTCAGCGGAACGTCAAAATAACCCGTCACCAAAGTTAGAATGTAGTTGACACGTTATAAGATTAAATGAATATTCATGCGCATTAAGAAGTTTGGAAAACGGTTGTTGTCATTAATAATTTTCCTTGAGCAAATGCGCCTCAAATTCCACCGGTTTACGAAGGGAAGGTGCGAAGCAACTGCGAGGATTCTTAAAGCTGTCACATCATGTGGTAGACACTCCCGTGGTCTTTAAAAAAAAACAAAAAAAAAAAAAAAGTCATCTTGAAAACAGTCATTTCAAGCTTGCATCATAGGCCAGAGGAAATTGAGATATTAAAATAGGTGCTCGCATTATGCAGTTACTCATGGGGACCATGTGGACATCTCTGTGATATCCCAGTCTTAGGAGATAATGAATTTTAAATCTCATACAGCGGCTGAGGATTTGAAAAAACATTCTAAGGACAAAAATAGCCATGTTTCGGAATCTGGATGTTTGAAATGATGGTGCCAGCTTTTTTTTAAAGATTTTTTTTATGTATTTTTTTGTTTTGTTTTGTTTTTTGAAGACACTGATCTGGTCTGACCGAATTGTGTATTCGAATGGATTTCATGATTAACGAAGTCCACGCGTTTTTGAGACCGGTTGGTTAAAATATTCTGGAAAAGCAGAAATGGAAAAGAACTTTTTACAATCTGGAAGTGAATACATTGGAGTAATCGAACTACCTGAAGCGTTCTTTTACGCCCAACAGCAACTAATATAATTCGTGGTAATAATAAAGCACACAAGATTTAAATTTTTCAGATTATATGTAATATTATATATATATATATATATATATATATATATATATATATATATATATTTATATGCATATATATATATATATATATATATATATATATATATATATATATATATATATATATGCATATAGTATATATATTATATTATATATATATAGCATATATATATATATATATATATATATATATATATATATATATATATATATATATATATATATATATATATATATATATATATATATATATATATATATATTGTGTGTATGTGTGTGTAAGAGAGAGAGAGAGAGAGAGAGAGAGAGAGAGAGAGAGAGAAGAGAGAGAGAGAGAGAGAGAAGAGAAAACAAATGCACTACAGAGAGGTACACATCCCGTACAATTGTCTTTAGGTTTTGCAGTAAATATCTTATATCTTAAAAGGCTAAAGACAAACCAATCAGGAATTATTTCTCCATGGAACTCACTACAATCCATATATATATATACATACCTATATATATAATTATATATATATATATATATATATATATATATGTTGTATATATACGTATGTATATATATGTATATATATATATGTATATATGTATATATATATGTATATATATATCAATATATATATATATATATATATATATATATATATATATATATATTTATATATATATGATGTTGATATTTTGTCCGTCTCCAGATAAGCATTTCGTGCACTTGTTTTGCATGACAGGGTTTAAGATAACTTAAATTAGAAACAAAAAAAGTTAGAGGGTTTAAAAGAAAATAAAGCATTCTAAGACTCCATCAGGAAGAGTTTTTAAAGAAAAACTGTTAATTGAAGAAAAGAATTTCTATCTCTTGATGTCTTAATGGCCTTAATAACCCTTGGAAACTTTCAAGTATAAATAGATTTTTCTGCTAGAGAGATTGAATAATTAGTTCTGCTTATCTGAGACGGGAAGCTATTTCATTTTTTGTTTTTATGTTTTTAACTTCGAAGTGATTTTCTGAGTTTTATTCTGGAGGTAAACATGAAAATTCTGTTCTGTAGAAACCGAGAGAACAATCAAGGAGAATAACAGTGAATAGAAAGTGATGTAATAGATGTAATAGATTAATGATGTTCGTAATCCACTCCTTGATATGTATTACTGGTTTACCAGTAATTACAAAGTGTCGGTAAGAGAATACGGTGTCGGTTCGATTTACCCACCTAGGAGGATAGCTCTGTCCGTGCACGTCACGTGGCGCACTGT
>NC_087215.1:55507770-55522770 GCF_015104395.2 Macrobrachium nipponense | reverse complement strand
ACTGTAACAGAATAAAATATAGAATTTAGGCCATTGACCAAGCACTGGGACCTCTGAGGCCATTCACAAATTGACAGTAAGAAGGTTTGAAAGGTGTAACGGGAAGAAAACCCCGCAGTTGCATTAGGAGACAATTTTCAGAGAAGGTAGAAAGTCGGTCGGAAGAGAGAGACTATGAACGGAGGGTATAGTAAAAGAAATGAGAGAGGTCGCAGCTAGGGGCCGAAGGGACGCTGCAAGGACCCTTCAGTAATGCCTCTCTCTCTCTCTCTCTCTCTCTCTCTCTCTCTCTCTCTCTGTGTGTGTGTGTGTGTGTGTGTGTGTGTCAAACGTGTGGCTTTCCTTTTGTGTGTGAGACTGTTAAGTCTTGATTGCACCAGTAATGGTTCTGTTTCAGTCTTCCTCTGTTATTGTTCTCCTGAAACAATGGCAGCGCATCGTCTGATTGGGAAACTAATTGACGATTTGCAGTCATTATTTCTTGCATTTTGGTCTCTTTTTGAATAGTTTCTCCTCGTGGGGTTGTTTTTTTTCTTAATGTGAATTAATATAAAGCTTTACTTAAGTTTCGGTGTCCAATGTGGTTGTAACGACACTTGTTTCAGTCGGTTAAACATTGTTATTCGTAAGAATGAATGTTTGGCCATGAAATGGATATTTCTGTGAATATCTTTGTTATATATATATATATATATATATATATATATATATATATATATATATATATATATATATATCACAGGAAAACAGCAATCGTTCGAGATATATTCTCAAGGAAGCAAGGGAGACGTCTTCTGGTAATTTAAAAAGGCTTTATTAAGCGACGTTTCGGGGTCCAGCCCCTTTCTTTAACAAAAAGGACCTTGAAATTCTGAAAAATCTGGAAACAGGAAAACCTTATTATTATTAGACCGGACAAAGGTAGAGGTGTTGTTTTACTCAATGAGACTGATTATATACAGAAAGTTGAAAACATCCTAAATGACACTACGAAATTTCAGTGTTTGGGTAGTCCTGACTTTGCCACTATCTTCCGTTGTGAGGATAGAATCAATCGGTTTTTGAAATCTCTCTTAGATCAGGAAATTATTAACAATAATACGTATCAAAACTTGAGCAGCACTGGTGGTTCTTATGGTGTGATGTATGGCCTTCCTAAGGTACACAAGGAGGGTGTTCCTTTAAGACCGATTCTAACATCTTATGACGCCCCCAATTACAAGTTGGCTAAATACTTAGTGCCGCTACTAACAGAGTTCTCTCCATAATAATTATACCATTAAAAATGCTGAACAATTCAAAGAAAGAATATTGTCTCAAGATTCGGATCTTTTTATGGTTAGCCTTGATGTAGAGTCTTTGTTCACCAATATCCCTGTGGAAGAAACAATTCAAATTATTTTAAACAAGATTTTCACTAATAATGATGTTCTGTTTCATGGTTTTTAATTATGACAATTTTTTAAGAAGCTTTTAACTTTGGCCAGTGCAGGACACCGCCTTTATTTTTCTTCAATGGGAAGTCTTTGTAGCAAAGTGATGGTATGGCTATGGGCAGTCCTTTAGGCCCCAGTCTTTGCGAAATATTTTTATGTGTGAAACTGGAGGAGCGGTTGCTGGACAATTGCCCTCTAGCTAATCATCCTCTCTTTTATTGCCGTTACGTTGATGATACGTTTATTCTTTTTCGAGACAGAGACAGAGCTGATTCCTTCTTACAATTTGCCAATTCAGCCCACCCTAATATCAAGTTTACAATTGATTATGAAAATGATAATAAGCTCTCTTTTTTAGATATAAGAATGTCACGTAATACGGATGGTTTTAACCACCTCAATTTTTAGAAAAAAAGACTTTTACTGGACTAGGGACAAATTTTTACAGCTTTTGTAGTTTTAACTTTAAAGTAAACGCTTTATATACACTCTTCCACAGGGCATATTCTCTCTCCTCTGGCTGGTCTGAATTTCACAATGAGATTATTCTTTTACAACAGTACTTCACCGATAACTGCTATCCAGCTAAGGTTTCTCAAATACCTAACCAAGTTTTTTGTTTTTAAATAATAAATTATAGAGAAAAATAACAGACCAACTGCTCCTAGAATACCTTCTTTGCTAGTGTCCCGTTTATCAGTGATACAACGTTTTCTACCAAAGTTAAACGTTTAATACGTGAATATTGTCCGGCCATAAAAAGCCAATTAATCTTAAGAAACCCATTAACTATTGGGTCTTTATTTAGTATAAAAGAAAAGCTGAGCCCTCTTCTGACTTCCAATGCGGTCTATTTATTTTCGTGTCCCAAATGTAGTTTGGGAAATTATGTCGGGGCCTCACGTAGGCTTCTTAAGGTCCGCATTGACTGCCACAGGGGGGCGGGTGAGTTATAGAACAGGTGTCCGGTTGTCTTCACCAGAATTTCTCGAACATTCGTGAACATCAAAAAAATGCAATTCAATATAGAATACAACACTTTAAAGTCATTACACGGGCTTCTTCTCCTCAAGAGCTTGCGGTTTTCGAATCGCTTTTCATAAAAACAATAGTTCCAAAATTAAACAATCAAACTACCGCTACCCCTCTTTACCTGGCATAACTATGTTTACTTGGAACCTTTCCTTCTTCTTCTGGTCACTCGTCTTCTCCTTTTTCTTTTCACTTGATATGGTAATTTTGCTTAGCATTGTAGTAGGTTTTCTATGAATTTTAAATGTATGTTAGTTATTAGGATGAGTCTTTTTATTATATTTATGTGTATTGAAATCCTTTTTACAGCCGTGATGATGGGGCTGGACCCCGAAACGTCGCTTAATAAAGCCTTTTTAAATTACCAGAAGACGTCTCCCTTGCTTCCTTGAGAATATATATATATATATATATATATATATATATATATATATATATATTATATTTGCAAGAATAATTTTCCTCCTTTGAACGTTATAATAATTATTTTTTGTCGATATAATGCCTCCAGTTCTTATGGATAGAAAATTATTTTGGAAAAAATTATTTTCTATTTAATTACGCATATGACATTCGTTCCTTGCCAATTTAATTCATCCTGTACCAAAGAGACTTTAATATATTGTGACTATACGCTTAGGGCAAAAATGGGTTGATTTTTGCCTGTTATTATTGTCGGTAGAAAATTTTTTTTTTCCAATTGCTGCATGTTCGTATGTTGATATCAACTGTTTGATGGGAACTAGATATAGTTGAAGATTTTGTGTGAACAGAAAATAAAATTATACAAATCTGAGCAAATAAGCTCGAATCTTAGTAACAAAAATATACTAATATACTAATATTAATTTTGAAAGTATTGTATTTATATTATTTATAATTATAACCGTAAAAGGTGCGACCACTGCGCAATTAAAAGCCAAGAAACCGTTTTACTTAAGAACATAGTTAGAAATGAAATGATGCCATTAAGCAAGTAAATAAAGATAAGCAGATCAATAAAATTGTTAAAGAAAAAGACAGATTTCAATAGCAGACGGAAAAAAGGCAGTACGGCTTTGTTACAAAGTTATCAAATATGATGCAGTCAAGTTCCACATTCGAACTTACCCTGGTCTGTCGCACAAACATGTTGGTAGGGCCATCTTCGTAGTCTGTGACATCTGTTAAATTAAAAAAAGAATTTTAGTTTTTTGCAGTTGAGAAATATTGCACACACACAAATATATCTATATATGTATCTTAATCTATATAATTTTCTTCGATATTTTTGCAAGATGATATTTATACATTTTCTGCTATAAAAATATTTCCCTCATTCCTGAAAAGTAAACTAGGCCCCATTTTTGCGTCAACTTATAATTAATGAGGAAGAAGAAATTTTAATGGAAATGATCCCCGGACTTTTTTCTGTTCGTCTTTTTTGGACGGCGCTAACGACCTTTGCTACTGGGACGCTAATTTTCTATACAAACAATCAGTCGGTCATCTTTTGGCCAGGAAAAAGAATGTAACATCTTGCAGGCTATTGAAAATGTTTATTCGTATCTTCTTGTTGCCTGAAAATCGCCAGACACCGATAGAAATCCGTAACATAGGGCTTGTGAAATGTTGGCCTAAGTGTAGAACCTTTAAAACTTCAGAAAAATAAGTTTTTTTTTCTCTCTTTTGTCCTTTTTTTTTTTTTCCACCAAACGGCACTAGTGTAAATGTACCTTGGAGTTTACATACTTTTCGGAAGAGTGAAATTAGCCCATTTGTTTATATGATATAGGACTATTTCTAGCTGCAATCTGGATGAAATCAGTCAGGGCGAGTCATTAGAAATTTAAGCAATCCGATTGGCCTTGTGACGTTATTTACCCATCTTAACCAATAGCATCGATCTCCCGACCTAGCTGTCATTGGTTACCGAGCCAGCGACATGATTTAGCACTAGGTCTAGTTTTTTATGACAACGCATTTTTTGGATGTAGAGATTAGAATGAAGTTGATGGAAAATTGAAACAAGATGCGTCGTCGGCTGGCACCTCTAGCTGAGCCAGACGCACGATCCATGGCTAACCTTAACCTTAAATAAAGTAAAAAACTATCGAGTGAATAGGGCTGAAATTTGATATGTTTGATGATTGGATGGTGGATGATCAACATAACATTTTGTAGCCCTCTAGCTTTAGTAGATTTTTTAAGATCTGAGGGCGGACAGATTGACAAAAAAAAAAAAAAAAAAAAAAAAAAAAAAAAAACAAAAAAAAAAAAAAAAAAAAACAACAACAATAAAAGAGTTTGCATAGCAGCTTAAGATAGTATTTCGACATACTTCAGAAGATAAGATCACAGGCCGGAAAACGGACCCCACATCCCCGCTGTAATGATAGCGAGGAGTAACAGTCTGCCAGATTCTTGTGAAAATAAACCGTCTGGAAAACTAATGACTCTCCAGACTTGCTTCACTGTACTGGATTCCTTCTGGAATTTTCCCCCGTTTTCTGGAAAAACGGAAGGAAAAAGAGAAGATAAGAAGGGCACGGAAAACCGGCGATGATAGTCTCTCTCTCTCCTCTCTCTCTCTCTCTCTCTCTCTCTCTCTCTCTCTCGCTCCCGAGATTTTGAATGAATTATGAGTGCATACTTTCATTTATGTATGTATTTATGTATAGATAAAGCTGAGAAACATGTATATGTACGTATATACTATATATTATATATGTATATAAATGTATTTGTATATATCCGCTATGATATGTACATATACGTGCGTACGTGGCGTGTATATATATATATATATTATATATATATATTATATATATATATATATATATATTATATATAATATATATATATATATATGTGTGTGTGTGTGTGTGTGTGTGCGTATGTATGTATAAATGTATAAAATTTATTTCTCTCATATGTCATTTGCGTAGACTGGGACCCATAAAACTTGGTAAGTAGTAAATTACATTACTGGTCGCATTAAATTGCTAGGCTTTATTTTATTTTATGTTCGTCGTGTCTGGGGATTACAGACTGGAATCCTCAAGCCCTCTTTTTCCATCTGTCTGCTTGGCCCTCTGTAATAGTTTGAAGTTGTTCTCTCACGGAAATATTCCATTGTTTAAAATGGAAAATCTGGCGGTCAGTAACATTCTCTCTCTCTCTCTCTCTCTCTCTCTCTCCTCTCTCTCTCTTCTCTCTCCTCTCTCCAGACAGTATCTCTCTCTCTGTGCACACATTATCTCTCTCTCTCTCTCTCTCTCTCGTCATCAATCTGAGAAACGATCATAAAGGGGCTTCCTTCCCCTCCATCTTTACAACCCCATCTTTCCTTCTTCATTAGCTCCTCAGGATTTGCCTCGGAGTTACGAGCCCCTGGAATGGAACCAAAGGGCACCAGGAACAAAGCTGTTTATCACTGGCTTTTTTTCGTTATTTCCTTTATTTTTTTATGGTAGAACTCTTGCGAGAAGTCTTTTTTTTCTGTAAAAAAACTATTGAGATGGCTTTTTGTCTTTCCGTCCGTCCTCAGATCTTACAAACTACTAAGGCTAGAGGGCTGCAAATTGGTATGTTGATCATCCACTCGTCAATCATCAAACATACCAAATTGCAGCCCTATAGTCTCAGTAGTTTTGATTTTGTTTAAGGTTAAAGTTAAGCATCATCGTGCGCCTGGCACCCATACACAGGCCACCATCGGGCTGTGGCTGAAAATTTTATGGACCGCGGCTGAGCGTCTTCCGGGCTGTGGGTGAGAGTTTCTTACAGCATTATATACGATGTACAGAAAACTTTCAGTAAGTCATGAAATAAGGTTGCTAAAACCAAGTTCTGCTCCACTCTGTTTGAGACTCTCCATAGACAACTAAATATCACCTACATAAATCGCAACTATCGTGAACAGACGCAACAGGAGTATACAACATGACTATACTCGGTTTTTTTCCATCTGTCCACCCGCCTGTGGTGTTTGCGTATGGTAACACTGCGTCCCGGGCTTTAGATAGTTACATTCAGCTTACATTCAACAATTGTAATGATATCCTATTTCGAATATTAACGGTGTAATTCGCATACAGTAAATTATTGAAACACTTTTCAGTTGCAAATGTACACCCAGATATCCTTTTATTTACCTAAAACTTACACATAGCGTAACTATCTAAAGCCCGGGACGCAGTGTACCATAAGCAAGCACCACAGACGGGTGGACAGATGGAAAAAAACAGAGCATAGTTCACGACGTGCCGTGTGGGCGTATAAGTGATCTGATTGTGTGCGTAAGTGGTTTTTGGGACCATTTTTTTTTTCGCAATTCTCCGCAACTCGTGATGGCACCCTCTCTTCAGCAATCACTGTAAAGTTTTCTTGTTTCTGGAAGTAAGAGGGAGAGATCGACGAAAACGAAGAAGAAAATGTATTTTCGGGAGACTGAGAGATGGGCGAAAGGACGTCTGCAAAGTTCTCTCAGTCACGAGAGCTTGATGTAGCCAACCCGACCTAAGGGTGCGTTCATTATATCTGAGCGGACGTGTTCTTTATGTCTGAGCGATAGGGAGTTACTAATTGCCCCACAAGATCTGCTATTGCTGGTTTAGTTGTTAATACTAATAATATTATTACGACTGATTTCGCTGCTTTTATTAGAATCTTTTGAAGCCACGAACTTTGCTTATTATTCTGGATGATTACTGACATGCAAAGGATTTCTCAGAGAAAATATGCATATGAAAAAACAAATAAAAAGAAGTCAGAACCTAGAATCTGGGGAAATTTAGGTTTAGCGTTTTACAAGAATAAAAAAAAATATATGAAATAGAACTGGTTTTACCAGCTGAACATAAGAGAAGCTGAGATATCTATAAGATTGGGCTACCAAGTGATGTTTTGAAAACATCACTTGGGTAATCCATGAAAATTTGTTCTTAAAGAAATAATGAGCAGATTAAATAAGAATTTTATGGCAGAAGCTTCCCGATCATTTAGAACGTAATTTATTATATGTGTCTCGTGAAAGTAATTAAGATTTTAGTGATATGCGAACGACATATGCTTACTATAAAATACACGTTTTCCGTGTATATCAGTAAAACCCATAAAACACGAAAATGAGACTTATTAAGCTTTGGAAGGGACAACCTCCTTTCCTATTCAGATTGTGAGGTTAGTTAACATATCTATGCATCGCTGTCGAACTTCGCAGTTCCAGAGGTCCTCTGTTCCTCACTGTTGGACAGAGGAACAATTAGAACTTCAGAAGTTCAAGGGAAGATGCAATGCACTACTTCCCTAATACAATTCAACTTGTATTGTAATATATTAATTGCATTTTTATTTATTTATTTGTTGATTTATCTGTTTTTCTAATAATTGATCTCCTTTTTCTGTATTTTCCTTTACCGCCTGTTACTTCTTTCGAATGAACGCCATATTCTTTAGAAGATTGAATTTCGAGTCAGTGGCCCCTCTCCGGACTTGTTCCATATGAATAGGGTCCATCTTATAATAATAATAATAATAATAATAATAATAATAATAATAATAATAATAATAATAATATTGAACTAAGGAACCTCCGTAACGAGGCTATAATATTGACAATGAAAAGCCACAGTGGTTCCATGTAGTATGAGGGTCGTGGCTATTTCAATGAAGCTGTGGCTTTTAATTGTCAATAATAATAATATTAATAATAATAATAATCTAGCTTTTGTTGTTTTTTTCTAGGAATAATTCCAGGCTAAAATGAACTTCATCTGTTCCTCAGAAACGCGTGCAATTTGTGACAAGAAACTTGCTATAAGCACGAGGCCATGCCGTGAGGCTGCCTGTTAGACTGGTGTTGAAATTTGGACTCATTCCAAACAACACAGACGATCCAGCAGTTGCCCCAGATGCCTATGAGGCATTGAATTCAAAAGCCTTTCACTTTTAGAAAGCTCCTCTTCCGTATCTTAAGGAATGTATCCTCGGCCAAGGTCCTATTTTGTGGACCTTGGCCTCGATGGCCTTTTTTCTGCCATTAATCTTCTTGGCTGTTTGACTGGCTACTTCCTAATCGATATTTGGCTTTAGGATTGAAATTTGTAGGATTATGGGAAGGAAGCCTCCTATTCAAGATTTGAAGAGAGAGAGTGAGAGAGAGGGAGGGAAAGGGGAGATACACATAACGATGCTGGTACGAAGGCAGAGAGAGAGAGAGAGAGAGAGAGAGAGAGAGAGAGAGAGAGAGAGAGACTTTAAAACGTAATTAGAGAAAATAAACGAACGAAAGTAGAAAAAAGAAAGAAGATTGTGATGCCTAGGACTATAATAAATGAGGTAACAAAGGGATTTTATTCGAAGACTGATGTTTCAAGAGATCAGTTTTAGGATGTGGAGGATCTCTTTGTAAATCCCTTGGTATAATGAGAGAGAGAAGAGAGAGAGAGAGAGAGAGAGAGAGAGAGAGAGAGAGAGAGAGGAATCATAAGCCAAACACGAGAGTCTGATTCTACGGAGCTTATATATATATATATATCTTATATATATATATATATATATATATATATACATATATATATATATATATATATATGTGTGTATATATATATATATATATATGATATATATATATATATATATAAAAATACGCTATATTTTTTTAGAAATAATTGTTCTCTGTAACAGTTTAATAGACACAAAATTTATTTTTTTACATTTTCATTCTAATAAATAAATCATAAATATCCTATCATAAAATTCCTATCATAAAATTAAACCTGTATCTTATACTCAAGGCGACACATTTTTTTTATCTTTTTAGATTTTACTAAAGTGCTTCCTTAGTCCAAAAACAAGAACAAAAACAACAAAATAGTTTGTAGGCTTACTCCCCAAGTAAACGAAAATTATGGCAGCAGTGCTAATCACCTTCGAGTCTCAACCTTTTCGTAGCCAAACTATAGTACCGTGTCAGAAGTTCATTGGAAGACAAAAAAGATACAAACGCCAGACCCACAGTCAGGTCATCCCTGTCATCCTATAGGTTCACAGATAGGAAGTGTAATCCATCTCCTGTCAAGAGGAGTTCCTCGTTGGACGATTGGTTTTCGCGCTCGGCTAACAATCCGGTTATCAGAAGTTCTATTCTCGGCGCGGCCAACATGGAATCAGAGGAATGTATTTCTGGTGATAGAAATTCACTTTCTTCCGATATAATGTGGTTCGGATCCCACAATAAGCTGTAGGTCCCGTTGCAAGGTGACCCGTTGGTTCCTAGCCACGTAAAAATATCTAATCCTTCGGGCCAGCCCTAGGAGAGCTGTTAATCAGCTCAGTGGTCTGGTAAAACTAAGATATACTTAACTTAGTCTGTAAGAGGAGCAGCATGCAAGAATTCGCCAGGGAGAGTGAAAATCCAAACCATTTCAGTCTATATACATATCTGCCCTACATAGATATAGTTTCCAACAGCTCCTCTCATTTTCCATCGAAACGAAGGTCAATAGGTTTTGGTTGATATCTAGAGGCTTATCAACTTTCTTAGTTTCTTTTATTGGCCTTTTAGATAATAAATAGTTAGTTTACAAAAAGATTTAATGTATATATAAATATACATTACATTTGAGATAAAGGCCCATTAAAACCCTCTGGTGATTAAGTTAGGGACTATATTTCGGTGGACTGAGTCCCACCATTGATAAGGGTGGTATTTAAAGTCAGTCCACCGAAATATAGTCCTTAACTTTAAACCATTGTCTCATTGGACCCTTTATACTCGTGACGTATCCTGTTTTGACATAAGAATTTATTTACATATATATATAAATTATTATAATATTATATTGTATATATATATTATATATTATATATATATAATATATATATATACATATATATAATATATATTGTATAATATATATATATATATATATATTCTTATATATATATATATTATATATATATATATATATATATGATATATATATATATAAATAAATTCTTATGTCAAAACAGGATACGTCTCAAGTATAAAGGGTCCAATGAGACAATGGTTTAAAGTTAAGGACTATTTCGGTGGACTGACTACCACGCTTATCAATGGTGGGACTCAGTCCACCGAAATATAGTCCCTAACTTAACACCAGAGGGTTTTAATGGGCCTTTTATCTAAAATGTGATGTATATTTATATATACATAAAATCGTTTTGTAATCTAACTATTTAATATTATTATCTAAAAGGTCAGTAAAAGAAACTAAGAAAGTTGATTAAGCCTCTAAATATCAACCAAAACCTATTGGCCTTCGTTTCGATGGAAAATGAGAGGAGCTGTTGGAAACTATATTTATGTAGGGGCAGATATGTATATAGACTGAAATGGTTTGGATTTTCAATCTCCCTGGCGAATTCTTGCATGCTGCTCCTCCTTACAGATAAGTTAAGTATATCTTAGTTTTACCAGACCACTGAGCTGATTAACAGCTCTCCTAGGGCTGGCCCGAAGGATTAGATATTTTTGCGTGGCTAGGAACTGACGGGTCACCTAGCAACGGGACCTACAGCTTATTGTGGGATCCGAACCACATTATATCGAGAAATAAATTTCTATCACCAGAAATACATTCCTCTGATTCCACGTTGGCCGCGCCGAGAATAGAACTTCGGACAACCGGATTGTTAGCCGAGCGCGAAAACCAATCGTCCAACGAGGAACTCCTCTTGACAGGAGATGGATTACACTTCCTATCTGTGAACCTATAGGATGACAGGGATGACCTGACGGTGGGTCTGGCGTTATTATCTTTTTTGTCTTCAACTGAACTTCTGACAGGTACTATATTTTGGCTACGAAAGGTTGAGACTCGAAGGTGATTAGCACTGCTGCCATAATTTTCGTTTACTTGGGGAGTAAGCCTACAAACTATTTTGTTGTTGTTTTTGTTCTTGTTTTTGGGTTAAGGAAGCACTTTAGTAAAATCTAAAAAGATAAAAAAAATGTGTGTCGCCTTGAGTATAAGATACAGGAATTTTATGAGAGGATATTTATGATTTATTTATTAGAATGAAAATGTAAAAAAATAAATTTTGTGTCTATTAAACTGTTACAGAGAACAATTATTTCTAAAAAAATATAGCGTATTTATTTTAATTTTCTTTGGTGAAACCACGCGCTGTTTGACCGTAGATTTTAATTCGCGCACCGATTTAGCTGGGGGTCGGATAACGCCTTATTAGTAAGAGGATTCAATGGAATTTTGTTCAATATTTTCGTCGTGCAATGTCTCTCTGACACGTTCATGTTATCAGTTCGACGCATGATTGCTCAATCCAGAATATCCCTACTGTTGGTACGGGTATAGTGTGGCTACAAAAGGTTGAGACTCGAAAGGCGATTAGCAGTTGCCATATTTACTCAGTCCCATTCAAACTCTTCAGGAAAGGGTGATAATTTGCTAGATACTTTGGTAAATCTGGCTTTATTGTCGAGCGGTGGTGCCATTCCCTCGTGTCTGGATGACTTAAAGCCATGCCCAAAGTGTCGAAGATAAACGGAAATACCGGAATTTTTCCTTAGGACATAGCTAGCAGATCTTTGAGTTCTGCTGACTTCTGCGATAACGGGAGCCTAGTTTGTCTCTCTTAGGGTTATTTGTTAATGCTTGATTCAGTGTGTCTTATCATTATATACATTAAACAAAACATTACTTAAGGTTCTTGGATACCTAAAACAAAAAAAGTTTTGGTTCAATATTCCTAGTCAGTGTTAATAGACACACTCTACTTATGGGAGTTGGTATACTTGTGGCTCTGAAAATATATACTACATTGGCTTTGTCAGTGGTTTTCTCGATAGCTTACGAGAGTACAGGAGCTAAGCGAATTGTTTACGGATTATATAAAATATTTTGTCCCAGTAAGTGAGAGCAGAGCCTTAGCCTTCTCAGAAAAAAATATTAAAAGCAACCCGAATCTTCAGTGTAATCTGAAAGCTGAGGAAATGAATATAGAAAAAAGAGAACTGTGGTTTACACTATACGGTGAAACTGCACTTATATTATTCCTTTATTAATAATATCGATAAAGATTCTATTTTTTTCAAACTTTTCTAATTCAGTTTTGAATTCATTGATAAGAACCCACGGAGTCAGTTTATTGGAAGAATGTGAAAATATTGTCGGTGTATTTCGGCCAAATCTTGTCGTCGGGTTCGGTAGAGATAAAAATAGAACTTTCAGAGTTTTTCGTATAGAGAATGGCTAAAAGGGGAGATAGCGGGCCCGCTGTTCATAAAAAACCGAATATTCGTCCGTCAGAATTATCTTTGAAAGACAACACGTTACCGGTTACAAAGCTCGAGTAACTTTTAAGTGTGTTTTTCCGACTATAGGAAGGTGTCTTGGTAACAGGTTACTTTTTCTCTTAGGAAATCTAGGACGTTGTTTGCCGGGAGCTTTGTAAATACTGATTCCACGTCCAGACAGAGGGGCTTTGCTTTGTTTACTCGAGTATTTAATCTACTGAATTTCGGTATCAGGTCTTTGCGTGTTTCATAAGTGCGAAAGACAAAGTGCATTGGACAGGCAGACAGACAAATTTTATATACATACATATATATATATATATATATATATGTATATATATATGTTTATATATATGTATATATAAACGTTATATATATTATATATTTATATCTATAGTATATATATATATATTTATATATATATATATATATAATATATATTATATATATTTATATTTATATATACACGTATATATACATTTTTACATACATGTATATGTATACAATTATATATTTATATATGTGTTTATGTGTGTATTATATGTGTATGTATGTATGTATGCATATGTACACATTTGTTTGTATAAACAGCATATCTAAAATCCTTTAAATTAATAAGAGAAAATATTTAACACCTTTCGTCTGATTTAATTAATAAAAAAAAGAAAAAAATTGCCTGATCTTCAGGAGACCTCCCAGGAGAAGAGAGCATGTAATGAAACTGACGTCATAAATGTCACCATAGATCTTAAGACTCGTTCGGAGGCGCAGCGGAGATATAGGTCAACACATTAAATTAAGAGAAGAGTATCGACTGAAGAAACTTTGAAGCCGTGATGGGAGGTGATCTTTGGAAATGAGTCTCTCTCTCTCTCTCTCTCTCTCTCTCTCTCTCTCTCTCTCTCTGTGTTCTTGATAATATTGTTCTGTCTTTCTTTTCAGTTACATGTTTATGGTCTGCATCTTTCTAAAACTGAATCTGCTTTTAACATAACTTGCTTTTTATATCAGTCAGTTATATTTGTATTAAAAGAGCTGTTTCGGAAATTTGCTCTGTCATAAGTTTCAATAAATGGTGTTCACCCATCCACGTACCGTCCAAACCTCACGTTGCTTAACTGATGAGCCCCTTCCCCCAGTTTTCCGTTCATGAGTTGCCACGTCAAAATTTAATGTAACAATTGACCTTCGCCTACAGGGTTTCTAATTAAGACTTTATAGCATTCTTGATTGACACAGTTAATGTCCACTACTATTCCATTTTTGTAAGCTGAACTTGGAACTTAATCTTTAATCTTTAAGGTTAAAGAAAGGTTACTTTCTGACATTATCGAGACAGGGAAAGCTTTTTTAGTCTAAATCAAGATCAGCTTATTTCCTCTGATGCATTGAAGTGAGTTATGCGCATCGTATGCATGCTGTCATGTTAGGTGCTAATTGTTGGACACGGGTATACCATAGACAATTAGACCTTCCTTTTCTTCTTCTTCTTATTCTTCTTCTTCTGAACTTAATTCCTAGTCGGGGTTGCTGTTTTGAGGAGCCTTTTCCAACGGCTTATTTCATAAAATGCTTAGGAAAATATTTTACGAAATGCCCCGACGACTAACTTGTTAAAATCAGATCAAATAAAATTGATGAAATAACGTGGATCGTAGCATCCCTTATTGGCATTCAGAGATCATTTGGCTCATTGCCGCTTGCTCCGGAGAGCACGGGCTCTTTGCAACATTCGTTACTACTCTGTCGTTGACTTTGCAAGGTCATTACCCCAACCTTTATCCTCCTCGTTTGGGGCAAAGCCGACTGAATAAAATATCATGCGAGAGTGTAAGGAGACGAGATAAGTTAAAGTAAAAAAAAAAAAAAAAAAAAAAAAAAAAAAAAAAAAAAAGAATAAAAATAAAAAGATGGGACGTCGGGATAACTGCTCTAAAAGGGAAATGTCTGGGACATTTCTCCTCCATAAAAGTGTCATGACCCAGAAGATGCTCTCTAAACGGCTGCTTGATGAGCTGTTTATCACTGCCGGAATGAACTGTGAGTGGCCCATTTAGGAACCAGAAGTTTCCCCATCAATTTCAAATGATCTAGAAGGAAGGAGGAGGAGGAAGAGGAGGAGAAGGGAGGGTTGCGACAGAAGTAGCAGTGATAGGAGTAGCAGATATAGGAGTTAAGTGAGAAAAGGAAAGAAAATAAATAGTAAAAACGAATGAAAACGAGCAATAATTGCTACGAAGTTTTTCC
>NC_087215.1:55502770-55505270 GCF_015104395.2 Macrobrachium nipponense | reverse complement strand
GCTGATATTTTCCTCAGATGATGATGATAACGATGATCATGATTATGATTATCATGTTTGCGATGATGTTGATCAATATATACGTCACAACAGCAAAGTTTCTTATAGTACTCGTATTATCGCTATCATATTGACAATAAAGGTGATTTTAGATGCCTCCCACAATTAATGATATTCAACAAGGTTGAAATAGTGATACAGGCAACTCTCTCTCTCTCTCTCTCTCTCTCTCTCTCTCTCTCTCTCTCTCTCTCTCTCTCTCTCTCATGACCGGCTCACTTTTCTTTTATTGTATCCATGGCTTTATCCCCAGTAGCGGAATATTGGAACAGCCAACGTGCCATAAATTTGGCCACCTGTAAATCTACCAAGATCTTTCTTCCTATTCTGCCGAAGCCTTTCCGAATATTCCTTTTTGACGACGAACAAAACAGCTTCCGTGTCTGTTTTATTTCCTCACTCACGAAAATAATATTTTTAACGCCATACAAAGATGAGAGGGAGAGTTTTAGATTTCTGGAATCCGAGACTCCGACAGAAACTTTGAGAGTATAAGTGGGTACCTGGTAAGAGGTGAATGGTGCTGAATTTGTGACAGGTGCTGACGTGCTATCGTTGAAGGTCCGTGATGTGGCACTGATGCCTTAGGATGGTAAAGGGTGAATAGTTTGTAACTTGGGTCGACGTTGTACTGATGATGTGCCTGTGATGTAGAGTTTTTTTTATCTTTTGAGTTTAATCCCTAATTCCAAATCTGTACGGATAAGTATTGCGGTCACTGGTATCTTAATGTTTTTTTAAGCCAACTCTCTCCTTTGTCATTTCATTGGTGATAGACCTAATATTCAAAACGTAATATATTAATGTAACTACATTCACACACACATATATGTATATATTTATTTATGTATGTATATATATATATATATATATATATATATATATATATATAGTATATAATATTTGTTTGTAAATATATGGATATTTAATCGGGAAGGTGTTAACTTCCATATAACGTCGGATGCGTAGTATAAGCAGAAGGACGTAAAAAGTTGATGCATGTCTCAAGCCTATTTCCAGCCAAAGTTTCAAAGAATGGTCTCATTCTTATGTATAAAGGAGTAATAGCAATTAAAATCAACACATATGACTCAGTAAAATCATTATTTTAATATATATATACAAACATATATATATATAATATATATATATATATATATATATATATATTATATATATATATAGTATATATATATATATAATAATGCGTGTCAAACATTAAGCTACAATTGCCGTTCGATATCAGTGCCCTGTATCTCGGAAATAACACATTGCCGGGGGATGGGGGGCGAGGGGTGACGGTTAGGACCATGGTGGGGAGATCATAACTCATAAGTAATTCGTCACCTGGGAGATTCGAACTCCTGACAGGGAGAACTTTCCATTTCAGTGACAGAATATTTTTACCTCTGAGCTGTCACAGAAGTCGGCGGTTCCCTCTGTCGGGAGGTCAACCATCTTCCAGATGAAGAACAACTTCTCAATTATTTAATTCCCCTTAGTTGTTATTTCCGAGGTAGAGCATATTGGATATTAAACGATATTTGTATAGCTTGATGTTTGTGAAAAACATCAAGCTATATATATTATATATATATATATATATATATATATATTATGTCTATATATGATGTATGTATATGTATACATACCTTTATCACATATTCAGTCAGTCATCGAATTAGTTTTTTAATAAAAAGAAACTATTTTAAACTAACAGTACACTGTAGCGTATGTTTATGCGTTATCCAAATGACTGTAACTTCGCATTGTTGATAAGTTCTGCCATTCGTTACCTGCTACGGAAAAAAAGAATTACAAATATCATTGTGTTTTTGTGTTAAGTCATTCATAAAATCGGGTGAGCGTCAAAGGAAAATCCTCCAAAGATTAATCTTCTTCGTTTGTTTCACAATATATGGGGAAAGGTCTGTTGCAGTTTGCACTGAGCTGTCTCTATCTGTTTCACAGTTTCAGTTTCATTCTGAATTTCGTAGCCCAGCAACAAACACTTCCAAATATATAGCATCTCTCTCTCTCTCTCTCTCTCTCTCTCTCTCTCTGCGAAGAATTGCCGACCTAACGTACCCTGAGTTATCATTTTTTGGATTATCTAACTTTCTCACTCTCTCACCTTCCTTGCTGTGTAGTTCATTTCGACATTCTTTCGTATACTTCATCGTTCTTCTGCCCATTTCTCTCTCTCTCTCTCTCTCTGCGTGCTTGTAAGGCCCCACTGCCTTAACCTAACTCATCCTTTTCTGGCTTGTCCAACTCTCTCTCTCTTCTATGGTCTTCCTGCCGCTCTCTCTCTCTCTCTTCCTCTTATGGTCTTCCTGCCGCTCTCTCTCTCTCTCTTCTCTTTTTATGGTCTTCCTACCGCTCTCTCTCTCTCTCTCTCTCTCTCCTCTTTTTCTATGGTCTTCCTACCGCTCTCTCT
>NC_087215.1:55472770-55497770 GCF_015104395.2 Macrobrachium nipponense | reverse complement strand
GAGTCTCGCCATGGGTACCCTTTACTATACTTTTCCAAGAATAAGAGGTTTGTTGCACTGAATCACGTTAGCGGATCACTGTATAGGTTGAAAATTCATTAGAAGAGTCATATCTATCAGTACCGTGATACACCCAAGTAGATACGGCTACAAATTCCTCATTATCAGAATCTATTAAGAGCCTCATCTGCAAATACCATTCACTTTCCAACGAAAAGAACATTTCAACATCAGCACTTAACAACCGGATGATATTTCCAGGAAAAAAGAAGAAAATTTTATTCTCAGCCAAATAACCAAGATGTGAAGAGGCGTTTCATGCATATTTTGTTAAGAACGCTTTGCATCAGAGCTTGTCCCTTGTCAGATGAACTGTTGGATAATGCAATGTGACTATTCCAGGAAAAATGGAAAAAATTTTATCCTCAGCCAAATAACGAAAATGTAAAGAGGAGTTCATTGTGTAGATTTTGTTACGAACGCTTTGCATCAGAGCTCGTCCCTTGTCAGACGAACTGTTGGATAATGCAGTGTTGACAGTCGGGCCTCAAATATAACCTTTGCGTGGGCGCCCGTTATTATCCAAAGTCTTGGCAAAGTGCCATCATCCATGCTGTCATGGTTAATGAGATTCTCCCCGCAATTATGAAGAGGCGTTTCTCTTTTGGGGAAAATTCCTTACATGAACAACAGAGACAAAGACTGCTTTGTGGGGAGTAAATGTCGTGGAATATTGATAGAGACAAGGGCATATATTGTATGTATTTGAGGGCCAGAAGAGGTTCTGTTCAATACTGCGAACGACAGGTTAGGTTAGATAATTCAGCAGGGATAAAATTAACCAGAGGACCAAGGTTCTACATCTGGACAGACGGTGGCTGAAGAGGTTGCAATGCATACACCTTGTTTTTTCTTCATCTTTTCAAAAATTTTACCTTTCGTGCATATTATTTTATTTTGACATGCTTTTAAGTTTTACAAAATGTTCTTCCTTCATGTTATTATCTGAATCGGCCCATTCCTCTCTCTCTCTCTCTCTCTCTCTTCTCTCTCTCTCTCTCTCTCTCTCTCTCTCTCTCTCTCGTTTATTTAGAATAGACTCGTACCATGCTAAAACTCGTTAGGTACTTATTTCGATTTCAAGAAATTCTTTCATTTTATTCTTCCTGTTATCCTTTGTGAAAGCCGCAAATTTCTATAATCTCCTATTTTTACTCGTGTAAATTCACTTCACTCTATGGCAAAGAATTCGTAATGCCTAACAGCCACTCCATATGTTTACTTTTGCCTATGACCATATTTGGGCCGAATTAGACAAAAATTGCATCACGTCCTTTCCACCAGTCCAGAGTTCCCGATCTCTTTGACTCATCGTTCAGGCGATATTATTGGAACGTTGAGATTTAGATTAATTGTTCCTTCGCTCTTTCGCTCTAAAACTTATTCCTCGTAGTGGGGAGGGGAGGGTAGTGCCGTCAGTGCACCTCATGCGGTGCACTGTAGGCATTACGAAAGGTTCTTTGCAGCGTGCTTCGTTTTCCCTGACTGCAACCCCTTTCGTTCCTTTTACTGTATCTCCATACATCTTCTATCTCTTTCATCTTACTTTCCAACCTCGCCTAACAACTGATTGACAGTGCACCTGCGAGTAATTCTTTCCGATACACATTTCAAACCTTTTACTGTCGGTTTTCGTTTTAGCGCTGAATGACTTCATAGATCCCAGCGCTTGGCCTTTGCCCGCAATTCTGTATTCAATTCTAAAGCTTCTCAATGCCTCTACCTGGCCCTTCTTCGTGCCTCGATGACTGGATTCTAAGCCCATTTGATTGGCAACGTTTATTCTGGTTGAAGTTACAATGAGTCTCGCTTGGTACCGTCAAAGCTACTTGAGATGGTAAGAATATTACTGTGTAAGTTATTGACAAGATGCTTCATCTCATCTTTGCAGTCTAGCTTTGGAACTGTAGGTTTGAGCGCTCCAGGATTTTCATTCTTCACGGAATATAATAGCTAATTCAGATGGTAACAGGAAAGATCCTTCAGTGTGGAATTTATAGATGTGTACACACACATATATATCAATGTATATATATATATATATATATATATATATATATATATATATATATATATATAAAGGTATAAGCCACGAATGAAAGTAAAACACTGAATCCTTCGTGGCTTATACCTTTCTTTATCACCTTCCAAACTTTCGTGATTCAGTTATACATATGGTATATATATATATATATATATATATATATATATATATATATATATATATGTGTGTGTGTGTGTGTGTGTGTGTGGGGGCGGGGGTCACTCTTTGTAGATTGAGATCCGGTTTCTTAAACACCCGGGAATTTAACACCCAAAATAAACAGAGCTTATTCAGGAACCATATATTTGTGAAATATTTAGGAAGTGGACATTGCATGATTTGGTTGTTTAGTAAGTTGAAGACTTAATTTACAATTTTTTTTTCAAGTATATCAGCAACATTTGGCAGTTGCAGCCGAGCTTCTTGCGGTATTAGATGCTTTTTTATAACCATGTCTCGTACCATTCAGAGCTCTCGTGGAGGAAAGAAACACATAGATGACTGAAATTACATTTATTGAAGGCAGAAAACAAACGCTGATGGCTGAAAAATTGATTGGAAATGTTAAGTGAATAGTTGCTAAGTACGCCTACATACATTAGCAGAAATATCCCGTAGGGGAGTAGTGCCATCAGTGGACCTCAGCCGGTGCACTGTAGGCATTACTTAAGGTTCTTTGCAGCGTGCCCTCGGCCCCTAGCGGTAACTCCTTTCATTCCTTTTACTGTACCTCCTTTCATATTCTCTTTCTTCCATCTTACTTTCCACCCTCACTTAACAATTGATTCTTAGTGCTACTGTTAATTACCGTTCAGCGCTGTATGACCTCGGGTCCCAGTGCTTGGCCTTTTAGTCTAAATTCTATATTTAATTTAATTCAGTTTAGATTGTTTGACAGTGATGAAGTCTTACCACAGTTCCGTAGCGGTGAAAGTGATGGAAGCAGATCACTTATCTTGACAACGGATAAAGGAATAGATGATTTGATGAATTCAACACACTTAGTTGGAGACGAAGCTCTCAAGTGTGTACCTAGAATATGTTTTCACTGTTTGCTTTACATAACCAGACAGGGTACTTCAGCGTGCTGAAGATTATTTGTCTTCCTCCCAGACAAGACGAAAGGACCATACAACCGACTTTTAACATCACGTTTGGAATGACGCCCCCAATTCAAACTTTGAGGGCCGAATGATGGATTTTAAAAAGCACATGTGAACTGCGTAAGTGATCATTTTCCAAATGTATCTCTTTCAGTGTGTCTTTTTCACTTACTTCAAAGCATACTATACCGAGAGGTTGCTGAATGGGGTTTTAAAGAAAGATATTACAGATATGCTGGATTTAGTGTGAAAGTTAGGTGTTTCCCCTCCCTTATATGGCTTCAGACTGATGATGTGGTATATGGTCCGCTGGTATAGTGGTTAGACGGATGATATGGTAGATGATCCGCTTCTATAGTGGTTAGACGGATGATGTGGTAGATGATCCGCTTCTATAGTGGTTAGACGGATGATGTGGTAGGTGGTCAGCTGGTACAGTGGTTAGACGGATGATGTGGTAGATGGTCAGCTGGTATAGTGGTTAGACGGATATGTGGGTAGATGGTCAGCTGGTTACATGGTTAGACGTATTGATGTGGTAGGTGGTCAGCTGGTACAGTGGTTAGACGGATGATGTGGTAGATGGTCAGCTGGTACAGTGGTTAGACGGATGATGTGGTAGATGGTCAGCTGGTACAGTGGTTAGACGGATGATGTGGTAGATGGTCAGCTGGTACAGTGGTTAGACGGATGATGTGGTAGATGGTCAGCTGGTATAGTGGTTAGTGTCGTGGCTTGTCATTCAGATGTCGCGGGTTCACATCTCCCTCAGTGATGAAAAATCACAGTCTCTGTATCATGATCAATTTCTGCTGCACTGTGGGGTCTGCAGTGGGAGGTTGGAAGCTTGAATTTTCAAGATATTATCTTGAAAGATCCCTGTGTCCATGTTCCACGTGAATAGGTTTCATCTACTGAAATTATGATGATATTAATGGTTTCGACGAACTTGCAGACGACGAGGATCGTCCTCAAGAATTGGTTTCGTACTTTGAAGAATGCTATATTTGTTTCTCAAGAGCGAACTCTGCAAGGTCTTCCTCGAGCCCGAAACAAGAAGAGTGACTTGCCCAACTTAAAAAGAAAAAAAAATTCGTTTTGAAGTTCATGAAATACCAGTTGAAGGAAGTGTGATCCACAGCAAAAACAAGTAAATAATGCACCGAAGAAAACGACTCTTCTGTACAGAATATAATGCTGTTTGAAACTGCCACGGCTCATGAAACTCTCAGCAGCTACCCATAAAACTTTCAGTCACGGCCCGATGGTGACCTGTGTTGTTGGCACCTACATAGCGGTGACTGGCACGGGATCAGTACTAGATTTAACCTTGAATAAAATAAAAACTACTGAGGCTAGAGGGCTGTAATTTGGTATGTTTCGATGATTGGGGGTTGGATGATGAAGATACCAATTTGCAGCCCCTCCAGCTTCAGTAGTTTTTAAGATCTGAGGTCGGACAGACAAATAGCCATCGTCATCTCAATAGTTTTCTCTTAAAGAAAACTAAAGTAAGAGTTCTGGAGAACAGTAGCTAGGAAGCTACATCATTAAAAGTATTATTTAAAAGTTTTTTCAAATATTGCTTACTAAATGTTTTTTTTTTATTAAATTTCGCATGTACAATTAGTTACTTTTAATTGCTAATGAATGTATAAAGAGTGCATTTGACTGCCTTAATCATGAATAACAGGAAAGTGACTAATCTGAGTACCATACCGGGAAAAATTCTGAATAGCGTAATGCAAAATATTCTAAATGCCATGAATATTGGTCTTAGTTTATTCGAAGGTTGTGCAAAAATTTTAACAGTATTCATACCCTGGAGTCAAATAACCTAGTATGAACTAAAAAGGGTTGCAGAGATTTTATGGGGTTCTACTTACTGGGTGTGTAGATGCCGGGTCAAAGTTCCGGGAGTTGAAATGCCTAGAGTCGTGTATATATTAATAATTATACTATATATATTATATATATATATATTATAATATATTATCTAATATATAATGTGATATATGTAGAGTATATTATATTATATATATATATATATATAATATATATATATATAATTTATATATCGATAGATAGATAGACTCAAAATAGAAAATGGTTTAAACGTTATAAAGAATTTTCAGTATTTATAAGTACATATGATATATATAAAACACATTTTATATATGCATATATATAAATATATCTATACGTGTAATACTATATATGTGTGTGTGTGTGTGTGTGTGTGTATATATATATGTGTGTATGCATATATATATCTATATATATATATATATATAAAATAAATTTATACACAGAAAAATCTGTATAACATGTAAAACATTTTCCATTTCGAGATTCTGTCTAACTGACTTCAATTTTGTCATTTTT
Source organism: Macrobrachium nipponense (assembly GCF_015104395.2). NCBI lineage: Eukaryota > Metazoa > Arthropoda > Malacostraca > Decapoda > Palaemonidae > Macrobrachium > Macrobrachium nipponense. The sequence goes on along the minus strand of NC_087215.1, from coordinate 55,492,178 downwards.
TCATCTTAATTTTTTTCCTCTACATAGAAAGTAGTAGAATATGGAGAGAATTTTTTGTATCCCTTAATCTATGTCGGCTTAGTGACATTGTAAGCGGAATCAGCTTTATTTACTTTTTGTCAGAATAATATTCTTTTTTGAATATGGTGACGTAACTCTTGTTCGACTATCTTCTCAGTTGCACATATACGCGCAATAACCACACACATATATATTATATATAATATTATATATATATACATATATCTATTATATATATATTATATAATATATTATATATATATATATCTATAAAGCATGTATAGATTTGTGTGCATATATATTTAAATATATAATTAATATATATATACGTATATACAGTATATATATATATACACACACACACGCACACACACCACACACACACACACATAATATATTTATATATTATATATATATGATATATATATATATATAAGCATATATAGGTATATACCTACCATATATAGATATATATATATATATAGAATATATATATAATATAATATACATATATATACATAATATTACGTAAATACTATTTGGACCTATTTTTCTCTCTTAAGCAAAGTCTATTGAAGTTAATGTTCGCAGATACTGTTTTCTTAACAAGTCTCCGAATCAGTCTATATTTCTTCTTTTTTACTTTTTGGGCAAGCTTCTCATGAATAAGGAAATATTATTCAATCTTCTTTCCATTTACTTATTCTAGTCGACGGACCATTTCCCCAACTCTCGGACGCGTCTCCAGGACTAGATTAGAAATTAACACACAAGTTTTTTTTTCTTTTACTGCATTCGGATTTTGAATTTCAAATATGACGGCACTGAGTATTGAATTTCTATTTGGTCGACGATGTCTTATTCTCTCGCAGGTGGTCTGGGCGGCAGCGTGGGCATTCCTATAAGTAGATTCACATCAACCGTGCATTTGATGTTTAGGCCCATCTCTTACGACGCTCCTGATTGGCTGTTGATGAGCTAGTCACAGGGCTGGAAACTCTCAGTCTGTCTCGAGAGTTCACATAGGCAGGATGTGTGTTCCTCTTCTCCTGAGGGGTAAGTCTTTCAAATGTATACTTCAGGAAAGGTGGAACACACATCCTGCCCATGTGAACTCTCGAGAGAGACTGAGAGTTTTCAGCCCTGTGATTGACTTATATACAGCCAATCAGGAGCGCCGTATGGGACGGGCCTAGATATCAAATGCACGGTTGATGTGAATTTGCTATAGTGCTCTGTTGGACTTCTCCTATGCTGCGGCTTGTAGCAAAGGGCGTAGGCAAGGTCGGGATTGTTGTTGAAGATTAAGCTGGCCTTATGCCAGCACGGGCTCTTCCTCATAGAGCAGCCCGTAGAAGGTCGGGATTCTCGTTTGTTACCGATAGTCTTGATTTGCTTTGTTGCCGGCAGTCGTGTCGAAGGGTGTTCTGTCACTGGTTTCCTTGTAGAAGGTAGGATGAAGTCCGTGTTCCTCGGTATATTTAGCGCAAGCTGTTGTTGATATTTTAAGGTCTCATGTATAGTATATATATAATAATATATATATACATGTGCAATGTATTATATATATATATATAATATATATATATATATATATATATATATATATATGCATGCATGTATGTATAGGTGTATATATGTAGTATATATTTTCAATTCTGCCAGAAGCAAGTCAGCATGACACGCTCATTTTTTTTATTCATTTTTTTATATTTTAAACTTCCTCGCCCATCTTTTCTTCTTCCTCTTGTCCCTCCTCGAGTATTAAAATAGCCAAGTAGAATAGAGAGGCTACTGCACCGACAAGCATCCTGACGACAACTGAGGTCTGGACACGAAACATTGTTTGCAAACAGTTTGGAAAATGTTTGCAAACATTTTTTTCCAAACTTTGTCTGCAAACAGTGTTTCCTGGTGTAGACAGGCCTTTTTACTGACAGCTTCTGTTATTTGCATTCTGTGTAACTGCTTCTTCATGCACGACTTCTGTGCTTTCTAGTAATTCTTCTATTGTCGGTTTACGGTCGTTGTCGCCTATGTAGTGTTGAATGATTGCCCTTAACGCCCATGGGTAGTAGTGCCCTGACACTTGCAAACGCTCTGTGGTAGCCACGTACATGCCCCGTGAGGGTGTAATGCTATCAGTGGACGTCATGCTGTGCACTGTAGGCATAACTTAAGGTTCTTTGCAGCGTGCCTTCGGCCCCTAGCTGCAACCACTTTCGTTCCTTTTACTGTACCTCCTTTCATATTCCCTTTCTTTTATATTACTTCCCACCCTCTCCTAATAATTGATTCACAGCGCAACTGCGAGGTTTTCCTCCTGTTACATCTTTCAAACCTTTTACGGTAATTTCCATTTCAGCGCTGAATGACCCCATAGGTCCTAGTGTTTGGCCTTTGTCCTAAATTCTGTGTTCAACTCAACTCAACGCCACGTAGACGTGAGAAGTGCAATTACGCACTGTTCCTCATGGAAAGCTTCTCACGCAAAGCTCGAATGTGTTAGGCAGCTTCTAACATTAACTAATACGATAGCAATGTAATAGAAGGCTGCATACAAATAAAATTTGGCCAGCCCTATGAGAGCTGAAGGTCAGCTCAGTGGTCTAGTTAAACTACTCTTATAATAATTATAATAATACATACGAAAATCGTTGGGCGCATATGCCAGGGCACTAATGAAGACGCCTAGGTCACCGAGAAACATTACGTTGTGTGTTTTTTTTATCTTTAGTTTTACCAGAACACTGAGCTGATTAACAGCTCTCCTAGGGCTGTCCCAAAGGATTAGATATTTTTACGTGGCTAGGAACCGGAACCAATTGGGCACCTAGCAACGGGAGCTACAGCTTATTGTGGGATCCGAACCACATTATATCGAGAAATGAATTTCTATCACCAGAAATATATTCCTCTGATTCCGCGTTGGCAGAGCCGGGAATCGAACTTCGGGCCACTGGATTGGCAACCGAGCGCGAAAACCACTCGTCCAGCGCGGAACTATTACGTTGTGTTACGAAGCCACATATCACAGCCAGTTCAAGGATGAGGTCAAGGATTTTCTATGGTATCTGCTGCCGCCCGAACCTATACTCTGTTTTTTCTATCTGTCCATCCGCCTGTGGTGTTTGCGCATGGTAACACTGCGTCCCGGGCTTTAAATAATATCCTATTTCGAATATTAACGGTGTAATTCGCATACAATAAATTATTAAAACACTTTTCAGTTGCAAATGTATACCCAGATATCCTTTTATTTACCTAAAACTTAGACTTAGCGTAACTATTTAAAGCCAGGGACGCAGCGTTACCATGCGCGACCACCACAGGTGTATGGACAGATGGAAAAAAACAGAATATAGTCAGTATCCTTGTAATGAGAAAAAGCACGGCATTTCAGTAGAGAGATGTGGGAGTCGACCAACGTAGTATACAAATTTAGATGTACCGAAGGGGACATGTCAAGCCCTCGGCAATTACGACATAGGTCGCTCCACTACCACTTTATGCAGGCGATTGAAAGCTTACCGTAACCAAGGAACAATATTTATGTTTGCATTATTACCAGGATCTGTGTACGCAGTATGTACATAATCTCCCTCCTATTTACTCAGTTTTTCTAAGTGTACAATTGTCCATGCATAAGTACTTACACCGATGTGCACACGATTTTACACTGGAGAGAGAGAGAGAGAGAGAAAGGAGAAGGATGAGAGAGGAGAGACGGAGAGAGAGAGAGAGAGAGAGAGAGAGAGAGAGAGAGAGAGAGCATAAAGGTAATTAACATGTCAGTCAAGTTTCCCAAAGCGACCGGCAACAATTCGGGACATATACATGGAAGTGATATCTGTCGGTCTGATTGACAGGGAATGGGTGGGAAAGACAGGCGGAGGGTGGACCCATCTGGGTTTGGGCAAAAACTTCTGTTTTAGGGACGAATAGCAATTTTAAGATTAAGGAGGATTAGCTCATAGGTTGGTGTTCCTGAGGTCTTTTTTCCTCTTCACTGGATTAAATGTTCCAATGGGGACCGCTGACTCTTGAGTCAAGAGTTAGCTTTCATTAGATCCATATTTTTTCTTAAAACAATGAAGTATTTTCTCACAGGCTGTTGAATTTTGAATTTGACTTTGTTTTTATCACCAGTGAATTAAATCCTTCACAGAGAGCTTTGGATGGCTTCCTTCTATGATCTGTCAAATGACGTCCGTGTTTCCAGCCTTTAAATCTCGTAAAAACTGAAAAAGCCATGAAGATTGAATAACGCTGCTCCAATTTCAATGATACCTGTTATTTATCTTTAGTGGATGAAATCACCCCAAACAGGAACAGGACGAACTTCTGTGTCATAGTGTATAAGGTCCGTCTAGTCTGTCCTTGTGGTATACTGCTTTTCTTTTAAATCTCAGGTGAATGAGAATAATTCTCATTTTTGATGAATAAAGTACCCAGCTGAGAGCACTTAAAGACCCTTCACTAACATCTACTTTTCATTCCGTCCTTGTGTCCAGTCTTTAACTTTTAACGACCGGGGTTGAATAATTAAATTCTCATTGAAACCAATGCCTTAGGGCGGATTAGGTGGACCACGAACTCAAAATTAATCTGTTTTGCGTTGTAGTATGTTTGGAGTCACAAATTAGTAGATGGACTTATTAATGGCCCAAATTTCGAAGGAAGTTCAGCTTAACGTGCTGACGGATTTGGTTAGCAATGCAAGATTTTCAACTCTGAACTATATTGCTATTTTAATGCTGGATAGAGAGAAATAAGAACTTGTGAATCTTTTTATAAGTTTTTTAGGAGGAGGAGGAGGAGGAGGAGGAGGAAGGAGTAGTAGTTCGTATCCTTTATGGCATTCTTGTGCCCTTCAACAAATCAGATACTAGTAGCACCATCTGTTACTGACATTCCAAGCGCAAGATTTTCAGAACATACTCATATGGCTTGTGTCTTTTTACACTACCATTCGTATTCTTATGTAGTCGGGGAAAGGGTTAATTAACTTTGAAAAGGGGTTCGGGTTCGGGAAACAATTTCACCAATTAATTCCGTCCTACCATACATGAAAACATCACGAATTTTTCGACTTTGAATGATGGAGATCGCATTAATCTACCTTGATTGTTTCTGAAGTGACCGTTGATATTTTCTAAAACGACCGTTGGTCTTTTCTTTAATTGCAGTTGATCTTCTCTACGGTGACAGTTTTTGTTTTGTTTTTGTTTTTGTTGTTTTTGAATGAAAATTTGTTTTCTCGGGAATGACCGTTGATCTCTGAAATAAACATTGATTTCCTTACAGCGACCGTTGATTTTTTCTGGAATGATCGTTGATCATTACTAAAATTAATGTTGATCTTTTTCTGGCGTTTTCTTAGATTCGGTGGAGTTTGAATGTACAGTTATCTTGTTATTTTTATTTTCAATTTTATTTATTTATTTATTTATTTTAAGTAAAGACTACTATTCCTCTTTCTATTCCGGACCTTATTACTTACTTTAAGGTCAGATATCAAGTCCACACATAATTTAAGTACTATTACTTTAGATTCGGTACTTACAATGGGGTAAATATAAATTACCTATGTAAATTGAGCCTATGATTTATTAAGCTTTAGGCCAAGTTTCTTCGTTTTGACGCTAGAGGGCAATCCCATTCATTCCATAGGGTGATGAATAGCGAAAAAAAGCTATAACATTGAATCTCTCTCTCTCTCTCTCTCTCTCTCTCTCTCTCTCTCTCTCTCTCCTTATTTCTTGTGAATTCTACACTTTTTCTCCTTATATAAGTGTGCACAGGGACTGAAGATACTCGGTCATTGCATGTGATCGTTAGACCTAAAAAATAAAAAAAAATCTTGAGTAAAAAAAGCGTAGAGTTTCGAATTTTCATCTGTCCACACCGATGGCGCACACAAAAAAACACGTCCATTCATATAATCGAAAGCCATAGAAATTTATCACCACCGTCCCTAGAAATATTGCGGCCATCACTAGAAATAATCTTGGAATAAGATCCGCGGATAAAAAGTTACTGGAATATATTGCTGATATCAGTGGAAATGCAAGTTCTTCGAAAAAGACTTTTGGATGAAATATGTTTTTCCAAAGGAGAGTTTACCGGTCTGGAATATATGAGTTTCTAATCTTGACACGTGTGAGTGTGTGTATTTTGTATTCTAACTGTTGTATATGGTCGTTTAGAGCTGAAACAATAATACTGAATATTGAAATGTTTCTCCCATTAGTAAGATTTTCACTTTGGAACAGTTTATTTTTTCTTACCTTCTCCCTGGTTTTATGCCATCTAGTAATATTCCTTCTGTTAATAAGAAGCTAGATATAGATAACCCTTCGACTATTTGCTTTATATGACCGTTGCGTCAATACAACGAAGATCATCGTCGCTGAAAGAATTCTACAACATCTGATGAAAAGTTTTTGTCACAAAACATTCTTGCAAAACATAAAGAGTAATAAGGTACAATAAAACAAAAGGGTTCGAGTCTAGGACTGGTGTTCTCACGTTGGGAGGAACCATTTTTCACCGCAACCTACGTGACTCATAGGAAGTCAGATGCGAGCGTCAGTGGGTTCCAGTGAAGGACGGGAGTCACTTGCAGTATGTGAAATAATGACAGAATGTAAGAGGGACTTAATTAATCAAATGACCTGTGACATATTTTATGGAGAAAATTAAATTTGCTCGACTGACGAAGTGACGCAGTTTCAGAAGTGGTCTGTGCTTGGAAGGGCTACCGTCTTTTGAGTGTTAGGTGCCACTGATGTTTATCCTAATAGTTGCTTAAGGCAGGGCAGCGACCTAGCCACCTCATCTAGATTCGGAAGGGTAGGGAGCTGCTCAGCCATGCTCCTCTTCGGAGAAGAATATTGGCGGCTGGAAAAATATTTTACCTTAGAGAACGGGCCCACTGAACACACCCAACCCATCTCTAGGCAGCTTCGCAGGAGAATCATTTGCTGGCGTATTCTAGCATTTGGTTGTAAAACTGAAGTGAATATTAACGTTTGTGTGACATCACCAAGAGTGCGCGTGGCCTCAGTTTCGCATCTGAGGAAAACAAAATTCTTTGTTGTTGTAGAACAGTGGTTCTCAGTGGCGTAATCGGCATGGTCTTGACCTGCCACCTCGGTGGCCGCGAGTTCGATTCTCGGTCATTTCATTGAGGTGTGAGAGATGTGTATCTCTGGTGATAGAGGTTCACTCTCGACGTGGGTTCGGAAGTCACGTAAAGCCGTTGGTCCCGTTGCTGAATAACCACTGGTTCCAAGCAACGTAAAATCACAATACAAACAAACAAACAATCAACCTTTTTTGGCCCATGCACACTTTCACCATGGGTATGCCAGAATGCCATTCCCCGCCTGCCCACCCCATTCCAAAATTGCCTGCTTCAAAAGGTGCATTCCAAATAATAAGTCACAGAATACTAACGCAAACACACAAGGTAATGGAGAGAGAGCCCAGTCTGACCTAAGTAGTGCGGACCAATGCACACTGCGTTCGGTGTGGTCCTAGAGCCAGTTTGAGCCTGCCAATCTGTGATCATTATTCGCCTCCTGAAACACTGAAATTCTCCCGGGGGTGGGGGGAATTCCCCTCTGGTTGAGAACCACTGGACTGTAGAGTTCAGGGGCAGCTTCATAACTCATGCCTGAGTATTTGTTCACCTTATGAAAATAGAGTCCTCTGAAAACGTAACTCGTTCTGTCTAATATTTTGTGAAGCTGGAATGCAATCAGTGCTGTAGATTTATTACGGGAACTGTATTATGTATGTCTGTGATTAGAGCAGTAAGAAAATTCTTGATCTCCACCTAAAAAGTTTAATAAGTTTCCGAAAATGGATGTGAAAGATTAATATTCATAAAAAAAAATTCCTTTCTGCCGTAAAAAAATATAATGCAACTTTCTACAACAACAAAAGTATAGCAAGATTTAACATGAAATCGCGTGGAAGTCAAATGTAGCGTTTGTAACCTTCAACGGAATCTAGAGGAAAAAAGAAAAAACTTTCATCTTGTGAGATAAAATACATTGAAATACCGAAAGGAAAGTGTTACCATCTCGGTGGGGAAAAATATAATCTTTTCTGGGTCATTAAACACCGGGAGTCACCCGAACTTGGCCTCTGATGTTATCCGATGACATTTATGACTTCATTTGTCATGAATCTATTGGGAAGCCTTACTTTGGATATTAAAAAATATAACTAATGTATTATCGATAACCTCCTGTGTGTTCTTCTGTCATTTGGTTCACAACCTGTTTTTAGTTTTCTGTAAAAGAAAACTATTGTGATGGCTTTGTCTGTCCGTCCGCATTTTTCTGTCTACCCTCAGATCTTACAAACTACAGAGGCTAGAGGGCTGCAAATTGGTATGCTGATCATCCACCCTCCAATCATCAAACCAACCAAATTGCAGCCGTTTAGCTTCAGTAGTTTTTATTTTATTTAAGGTTTAAGTTAGCCATGATCGTGCGTCTGGCAACGGTAAAGATAGGCTACCACCGGGAAGCGGCTGAAAGTTTCATAGGCCGCGGTTCATACAGCATTATATGCTGTACAGAAATCTCGATTTATTCGACGCCTTTTTTACTTGTTTTTATTCTAAGGAAGTTAAGTATATCTTAGTTTATCCAGACCACTGAGCTGATTACAGCTCTCCTAGGGCTGGCCCGAAGGATTAGATATTTTTACGTGGCTAGGAACCAATTGGTTACCTAGCAACGGGACTTACAGCTTATTGTGGGATCCGAACTACATTATTTCGAGAAATTAATTTATAATCACCAAAACAAATTTCTGTGATTCCTTGTTGACAGAGCGGGGAATCGAACTCGGGACTACCGAATCGGTAGGCTAGCATGTATACACTCGTCCAACGAGAAACTATTTTAGGGAAGTTTTGCGTAAGAACAGTTCGTAGGTGAAGTTCGTTTCATTAACTAGCCCTTTTATGCCAGCACGGGCTCTTGCTCATAGAGCAGCCCGTAAAAATAAAGTCACTTATCACGGAAATCACAACGTATAAAATGTAACACAGAGTAAACAGACACACGACGAAAATAAAACAATAGATCGCAAGATAAAGCTTTTACCTCCACTCCAAGGCATTAGCGAAGGCGAATGGTATTCCACTCCACCGTCTATTTATGAATATTATATATGTATGTACACACACACACACGCACACATATATATATATATATACACATATACCTGTGTGAGTGAGTGTGTGTGTAGTGTGAACGCGCCGGTTTATCTGTAAGCGCGTTTTTGTCAATTTTCAGGTAAAGAGAGAAGAATATTTTTGGTAAGTGTCTTATTTCTTGTAGCCTAAAATGACAGACAGATATAGAATTACGTGTCACTAGTCTCATCTTTCCTTTTATATGATGTCGATCATGGAAGCCGAGACGACGAAACAAAAATGTATAAGAAAACTGTATAACCGGATAAGTCAAAGGCATAAAAGATTCAAGATAAAGGAAAAGATTCCCTTATAAATAGGTTTCAAGTATCTTCCATTTTTCAGGGAAAGAATTCTGAAAAGTAAGACAGTAGATGTTTTAGTCATTTTATTTTTACTTAATGCTTCACAGACGAGAGGCTATTAAGTGAGATTCATTTGAATAATGGACCTTTATACGTTGATAGTTTTAAAAGTGAATTTATCACGTTGAACATGGAATAATTGTGAGCGCTTTTCACATGTATTTCCGGTACATAAAAAAGTTCTTCAACTTTAAACTGTGCTCTAAGGAGCAAGAGCATTGCTGACACAAGGCCATTGGCAATATAATAAAATTATTCAACGAGACTTAAAAATTCACGTTTCCAGAATCACCAGGTTCTCTCGAAAGATATGTGTATTTTTTTTAAATGATAAACGAAGATTAAAGCTAGGCAGTGTTAAAGAAGTTGGACAGCCAGGTGGGAAGATACAAAAGGGAAGGAATGAAAAGTAAAAGACGGAAAGGTATGCTGCTAAGCTTCAAAAGGATGGCTACAGTATACAGCACGAAGCGCACTGTAGGTGAAAGTCGATTGTTCATTGGTTTAGACCAGAAGTTCTTAACTAGGGGAATATTACCCCCTGTTGGGGAATTTTAGAGTTTCAGGGGGAGAATTGTGACAACAGATTGAGAGGCTCAAACTGGTTCTAGGACCACACAAAACGCAGTGTGCATCGGTCCGCATTACTGAGAGGTCACACTGGACATTCTCTCCGCTAGCTTGTGTGTTTGTGATATTATTTTGTTGCATATTATTTGGATTCCACCTTTTGACGCAGACAGTTTTGGAAAGGGGGTGGGAATGAGTCTGACATATGGTGAACGGGTGCATGGGCCAATGAGAACCACTAACCACTAGTTTAGCTTAATCTGCCTTATGCCAGCATGGGACATCACCTAAAGAGAATAAGAGGCCTGGTGTGGATCTCTGGTCTGGGAGCAATGTCATAAAAAACCCTTAGAGAATTCATCCTACTCCTTGATTTGGTAGAACAGCGAACTCGGCCACATTCACCGGAAAAATAACTTCGTTGAAGAGTATTTTTTCTCTCGTCGCTGTTTACTTTTGGAAAATGGTTTGCCTTCGCTTTCTTAACGCCTGTGAGTGTCACCACTTTTGTTATAACTGAAAATACTCTTAATAGGACGAGAAAATACTTGGAACGTTCTGTGCGAACTAGGCTTTTATCTCCCTCAGAGTCTGGAACTAGGATAAACACTTCGACATCACTGTGGCTTGTGGAATTGGTTCAGATCCAACGTGTTTCATTCCCAACATGAACAACGCGTTGGGAGAAAATAGTAGGCCTACGTGTGAAAAAAGTTTGTTGGGGAAAATAGTAGGCCTCATTTGAAAAAAATTTGCATGGTTCAATCCTTATTCATGTTGGGGTTTATAATAGGGGATACTATATTTTATTTATGCGTTATCAGTGTTCGGGTCTCAGTGTGACTCATTGCCGCTCCCTCCTGATCTGTAAGATCTGATGAAAGTTCAGTAATGGCCACGGTAGCGGTTTAGAGACTAGCGGTGAAACGAACAAGTATTTGAGTGAGGTTTAATTCTTCTTGACAATTAAGCAGAATTCTCTGCTGCTTGCCTTATAGCACACAGGTACACACAAAAATGAGCGTCCATCTTCTCATTCAACGTTAATACATAGTACAGTAACAGTCATTTTTATGTAATTTGGACGGTAACCAGTACTGAGAAGTGAACGTGATACGTTAGTTCGTTTAATAGAAACCATGTATGAAAGCAAAGGATATGAAACCCTTGCAGACCTAAGATGGTAAAACCAGAAAAAATGAAAGTCGAGGATTTTAAACAAAATAACCCTGAAAACCGACAATTCAGTACTAAACATTCTTGAGAATGTTTAGTACTGAATGAGGTAGATCTTGGAAACTCGCGATAATCATTTTTATAACCAAAGCTTTAAGGTGCTAATGAGTTTAAGGATGAAACCGTTGAAATGCATGATAGTTGTAACCTGAAAACTCTTAAAAAAAAAACCAAGAATCAGAAATTAATTACCTTGAAAGCTTAAAAGAATCCGACACAAAAACTCCTGAAGGCTAGAACTGAATCCAGAAACCCTAAAAATCCAAAGCATTGAAACCACAAAAGAGAAAATACGTGAAAATCTTTATAACTAAAATGTTTGGCTCTATAAACCCGAAAGAACTAGTGACTTAGAAAGTGAAGAGGATAAGCATGTGAAAAACTGATCAACCAAAGAGTTAGAAACTTAGGGCTCTGTAACCATGGAGTAAGAATGTGAAAACCCTCAAGCATCAAAGAGTTGGTCTGTATACTTGGTAACTATGGACTAAGAATGTGAAAACCCTCTAGGACCAGAGTTGAACTGTAAACTTAATATCCATGGTATTAGACTTTATTAAAACCTTCAAGAACCAAAGAGTTCATCTGTTTACTCAATGTCGATGGATAAGAATGTGACGTGTAAACGTAATAACTATGATAACTATGGAATCAGAATGTTAAACCCATCAAGAACCAGTTGAGCTGTAAACTTAATAAGTATGGAATAAGAATGTTAAGCCCCCCAAGGACCAGAGAGTTAAACTGCAAACTTTACAACTATGGAATAAGTGTCGAACTCGCAAGAACTAAAGAGTCGTAAACTGCGAACTTAACCATGGAATGAGAATGTTAAAACCCTCAAGAACCAAAGAGTTGAAGTATGAACTGAATAACAATGGAATAAGAATATTAAAACCACCAAGAATCAGATAGTTTTAAGGTAGATTTTAATAGCCAAGGGGTAAGATTGTGAAAACCACTAAGATTTAGAAATTGAGGGCTTAATAACCAAGGGGTAAGAATATGAAAATTTTCAAGAACCAAAGAGTTATAAACTGTTGACTTAATAACCAAGGAATCAAAATGTTAAAACCCTCAAGAACCAAAGAGTTCGAAATTAAGGAATTGATAGCCTAGGGGTAAGAGTGGGAATACCTTCAAGCACCCGATTTCGAAATTGAGGACTTATTAACCAAGGGGGAAGAACGTACAAACTTTCAAGGGCCAAAAAGTTACAAAATGAAGATTGTTAATAACCAATTGGGGGGTTAAGAGATCGAATGCCCTCGAGAACCAGAGTTAAGAAACCGAAGACTTAATAATCAGGATGTAAAAATGCAAAATAAATATATAAATAAAAAGCATTCAAGAATCTTAAGAGTGGCTTACCTTCGGTCGACAGAGGAGGCTGAGGTAAAGCAAAGGTTCGAGAGAGGACCAGAACTACTATGAATAGTCCCTGTGGTCCCCCAACCATGATCTTATGTCTGGAATGAAAGAAAAGCATTTGGTTAGCAACGGAACATCTCTCAGTATAAGCTAGTGGTAATAAATTGTTCTTTGAACACTTATCTGTACTTGGAACAAACTCTTATCTCTAGTTGGAATACTCTTCTCTTGTTGGATATTAAAGCTCTTGTTGTAATACCTCTTAAATCTTGCTGGAACACTTCTCATATTGGAACACTGCTGTGGCGCGGAAATCATGCCTGTCAGTAGTCCTGAGTTAAAACAAGATTGAAATTCCCCATAAACTAAATATGCTTCTTTTACATTTATATTTTCTTAAAAAGTCCGACTATCACAACTTTTGCATAATCATTTGAGTGAACCCAACGAATCTATCCTTTCATATTTAGCGCCCAAATATGTTATTTTAAATTGGCTAGGAATCTCATCAGAATCACAAGATTTGCTTTCATGAAATCAGAATTTTTAGGATTATATTCGCTTGTATCATTGAAAGTATAAATTTGGCTCATATTTGTAAAAGGGAAAACTCTGATCAGCGATGTTAGATTTACAGTAAAGACATCCCTTCCATGATACAAGTGAGACTTGAGCCATTGAATTCTTTTATTAATACCATTAACTTGACAGAAAAGACTGCATATAAAATAAAAGGAATGACTAATATCTGCACACAAAAATACTTGGGAGTAATGAAGAGAAACTGCAAAGACCAATGCACGTAAGATGAGAGAATTAAAAGTACATGTGAGCAACAGAAAGATTTCGGATGTAGGTAGAACCAAGATGGAACAGTGGATACTTACAGTTACTTAGGAGTAATTATTGTAGAGCAAGACAGTTAGTAAGATGTATTTACAAGCCTGGGAGAAAACTAATTGTTCATTGAAGTCGAGGCAGATTGTATGAACGGATTTTTGAGCCAGCTCTTAAATATCGAAGTGAAGTTTGAAGATTAAATGGGAATGAAATAAGAGAGGTGGAAAGTAGTGATCAATTGATTGGTTGGTTAGGATATGTGGGATATGTATGTGGAGATAAATAGGATAAAATCACACACACACACACATATATATATCTATGTATGATGTATATATATATTATATATATATATATCTATATATATAATATATATATATTTATATATATATATATATATATATATAATATATATATATATATTTATATATATATATATATACATGTATATATATATATATATATAATATATTTATAATATATATCTATATATATTATAATTATGTTTTATATAATATATATATATATACATATATATATATATATATATATATATATATATATATATATATATATATAATTATATAATATATATATATAATATATATATATATATATATATATATATATATATATATATGAAATACTATATATTTGTTCTTATCCTTTCAGGATGTAATTCCCTGTCTTTGTGAATGTTTTTTGGTTTTTTCTCATAACTAGAGAAAGAACTCTGCCTCTCTCTTGTCTGCTTCCAGAGTCCTTTGATTGTTTCTTCGTGGTTTTTTTTCGATAAACTGAGAAGTCTCAATCTTCCTTTGTGTTACCTTGATTATATAACCAACTTTGTCCGATTTCTTTTGGGGGAGAACCCCCTGGGGGGATGGGACGTCAATCTCTGTCTGTTCACAAAAATGGAAAATAGAATCTGGCTTCCGTCAATCAATCGAATTCGAACATCCGGAAATTTATGGCCGTATTTCAGGAGTCTCAATTGATATGCAATCCCGGACCAAAGCACGAAAAAGTCGCCCCCTTGCGGTGAATATGAATTAACCCCAATTTGGATTTCGTAGGGGCGTCATCGGATTCGGGAGAATATTGTTCTATTAAAGATCTATGAAATTTTTAGGTTTCCTTCCAGGGTAATTACGGTTTTTGGTATATGATTTGAGTCCATCATTGACTTCGAAGATTCTCTCTCTCTCTCTCTCTCTCTCTCTCTCTCTCTCTCTCTCTCTCTCTCTCTCTCTCTCTCACTTTGTGAGACCCCATTGATCTAACAATAGCCCAATCCAGTATTCAGAATTATATTCAATACAGAATAGACCGGCATAATTATGCTCACGACTGTATAATTTCCATTTCCTCATTGATCAAGTCTATTTCCCGCTTGAAAAAAACTAAATATTTGGTGACTAATTCAACTTGTGTCGGTAATTAGTTAATTGAGCTTGAAATGAGCTAGTCCACCCTCCATTTACACAGGTATTATGGAGATGGATTCTGGTGGTGTGTTTGGTTTTGTTTCTCGTTTTAGAACTCTCGGTAATTCAGGTCTGCTGGTCTGTCAGTAATCTGGTCTTATTGTATAAATAATGATATTTCTTGGAAGGGCGACATATAAGCCTGGCTAAGCCTGTTCTAAGAAGTTGGGCCCACTGTTATCTATTACAGCAAATACTTCTCTTGGTGCTTGCCCAACGGTCTGATAGCCCGAGTTCACTCCCCATTCTGCAAACGTGGAATCAGAGGAATTTATTTCTGGTGATTAGAAATTAATTTCTCGATATATAGCTTGGATTCCACAATAAAGTGTAGGTCCCGTTGCAAAGTAACCAATTGGTTCCTAGGCACGTAAATATGTCTTAATTCTTCGGGCTAGGAGAGCTGTTAATCACCACAATGGTCTGGTTTAAACTAAGATATACGCAACTTCACTTGATCCTGCGCCTTCAAATCTTAAGAATATATATATATTTTTTTTTACTTTTTCATCTTAATTTATAGTTTTAATGAATTTTAGCTAAATTGATGTTTGATTTTAAGCCCCGAATTGCCATAGTTGCCCCAGTGCTTGGCATGTATGCCTAAAATCCATAAATGAAACCATCAATTGACGTCGGACTCTTGACTCTCTGGTATGGGATAATATTCCCATATCTGAGACGATTCTCCATACACTACTTTCTTCCTGACTGAGTAAACTTAAATATTACAAGTATTACTTTGAGTATTGCTTCCAGGAGTTTGATCTCATCCCCACTCACAAAATCGAGGGCCAACCAGTTCTATAGATACTTTCCTCTGTATTCCTCGAATGTCTCAACCTGTTTCTGAAGAAGCGCAAAAAACAAATGAAAAATCTGGAGACAACGAAAAAAAATAAGACGATAAAAAAAGAAGGAAACAAGCCACGTCACATGATAAGTAAAGGAAACCACAATTAGAAGAAAGAAGACGGCGGGAAAATGTTAAACAGAGTAACTCGGAAGAGGGAAACGGGAAAAGGAAACTGGTCAAAACACGGTACCCACAGCTTGGAGTCTCTTGTAGGAAATTCCGAGAACCAACCAAAGCCAATGGCAGGAAAATCTTCTGCACGTGTGAAGCCTCCCCAATTTCCAGGAGATTTGGCCCCTAATCATCGAGCGGAAAAGTCCGTCCGTCCGCTGACGGACTTTCGCGCTGAAAAAATAGAAAGAACGATATTTCCAGGTCTCCGGTGATTGAAGGTTTGGAATAGTAATTCGTCGAGAGAGTCACTTGACGTGAGGTTTTCCCTCTGAGGAAGACCTAATTCCATTACGTTCTCCCACAGGCCGCCAACAGCCTTCGATAGGTCAGTCTTTTATAGGAATATATCCAGGGAATATTTTTCATAGGAAATATATTTATGGAAATGTGAATATTTAAAGCTGATGGGCATGAAACCGTTTTATTCTTGCTGGCTGTAGACGCACCAAAAATGGAAAGTGTTTTTGGCGAAGATCAAGTTGCAAAAACGTTTGATATCTGCCTGTACACAGGGCTTAAAATATCTATACTCTGTTTTTTTCCATCTTTCCATCCACCTGTGGTGTTTGCTCATGGTAACACTGCGTCCCGGGCTTTAAATAATGTCCTATTTCTAATATTAACGGTGTAATTCGCATACAGTAAATTATTAAAACACTTTTCAGTTGCAAATGTACACCCAGATATCCTTTTATTTACCTAAAACTTACACAAAGCGTAACTATTTAAAGCCCGGGACTCAGTGTTCCATGCGCAAACACCACAGGGAGATGGACAGATGGAAAAAAACAGAGCATAGTAACTGTAAACTCCCACTTATTAGGGAATTAACAGGAATGAACATTGCGTTGTCTAGTTGAGATTTACCTTTCGGATTAAGTTAAGTATATCATAGTTTTACCAGACCACTGAGCTGATTAACAGCTCTCCTAGGGCTGGCCCGAAGGATTAGATATTTTTACGTGGCTAGGAACCAATTGGTCACCTAGCAACGGGACCTACAGCTTATTGTGGGATCCGAACCACACTATATCGAGAAATGAATTTCTATCACCAGAAAGAAATTCCTCTGATTCCGCGTTGGCCGAGCCGGGATTCGAACTTCGGACCACCGGATTGGCAGGCGAGCGCGAAAACCACTCGTCCAGCGTGGAACTATCGGATTACGTCATCGGAACACTGACTAAGGGGAACGCTTGAATTTTGAAATTAATTGAAAAATACAAGCACATGCTGATATGCAGCTAACTGTACGAAAGAATCTTATAAGACGAGGGAAAGATAATTAGTCGATTCCCACACAAACAAAGCAAAGGGGGAGAGGGAGAGAGAGAGAGAACAGGTCATACACAGATGATCACTGCTCATCCCATGTGAGCCCAATATCCTTGAAGATCGTCGTCAGGATTCAGAGCTGATGATGCCGTCAGGCAAATAAAGGACTATTAACTCTAGGATAGAGTTGATATGCTATGTAACGTCCATTGCATGTCTAGGATTGTTAGGTCATTTTAAGGCTGATGGGAGTGGCAACTGCATACCCCAATCCTGCCCAGATCCTAGGAAGAAATTTACGGGGAAAGAAAAAAAAAGGGCCGAACTTTACCCAGAATTTCATTTCTTAACTGCAACGATTTTTTTGCAGTCATCCTTTTCCCTTGAATACATAGAAAGGAAGGAAAAAAATGGGGCGAAGTTTCTTCGGCGCAATCGAGTTTTCTTTACAGCTTATAATGCTGTATGAAACTCTTAGCCACGGCCCATGAAGTTCTCAGCCGCGGCCCATGAAACTTCCAGCCACTGCCCAGTGGTGGCCTGTGTTGTTGGCACCTATAGCGGTGCCATACGCATGATCATGGTTAACTGTAACCTTAATCAAATAAAAACTACTGAGGCTAGAGGCTGCAATTTGGAATGTTTGATTGGAGGGTGGATGGTTAACACACCAATTTGCAGCCCTCTAGCCTCAGTAGTCTTTAAGATCTGAGGGCGGACGGACAGACAAAAAGCCATCTCAATAGTTTTCTTTTACAGAAAACTAAAAAAGCAAATTAGAATTTGATAGCCTTTCCATGTTAATTTGATAAACTACGGTTCTAGTATCTTAAAACCAAAACTTAGCCTAGGATTGGTCATTTAGGATTCATTATTTTCTTCTCTTTCATTATAACCCGAAAATGTGGAATATCATGAACATTATCGTGATAGCATGAGGGTCTGAAATAGTTTTACTGAAGTTCATTGATTGTGTCAGGGATAATGATCATACATTATTGCTTAAATCACCGAAAATAATTCCATAAAATCGGTAATTATCGCTATTCCAGGCAAAGCCAATGAAATCGATGTCCAGTTAATTCCAGCTGTAATTAAAACCCAATTATTGTGATACCAACACTCACCGATTCCGAAAAAATCTGCAGATGCATGAAAAAGGGTCACTAAGAAAAAAAAATGAATGAATGAAGGAAAATTGATTGGAAGTCTCCAGCCGCAATCAGCAATGTTTTCCAGTTCAATTCTGGAAACTGGAAATGTGGAACGGGGGAAGTCTGTAAACGTGAAATAAATTTCTGACTCATCACGGGACCGAACCTTTATTCATTCATGCAGTGAAATAAATTTCTGACTCACCACGGAACCGAACCTTTATTCTTTAATGCAGTGAGATATTTCTTTCGAAGGCGCAAAGAGCCACTCATCCAGGCAGACGCTGATAACTACTGTTTAGGCCCCGTCGAAGAAAAGGTTGCTGTGGTTATGAAGGGATTGTGGGCATTATTTGTCCGCGTGCTTTATTTATTTATTTATTTATTTATTTCGTGGATTTCTCAAGCAAAAGCTCCTCGTTTGTGAATAGTTACATTCAAACAAGAATCATCCAGGGATGGGAGAAAACGCACGTTGAACTTTTCTTCGAAAATGAACCACAATTCTCATACAAGGACTGTTAAGTACATTGTTACATATTTTGATTTTACGGCAAAAATGTTTACTCATGAAGAATTCAAAGGGCTACGCTATGCACCTTGTGTACTTTCAATTATTAATGATTATTGTACCTTAAGCAATATGAATCCGTCGTCTCAATATTGTCTCACGTTAGATTTGGGTTTTAATTAAGTGTTTGTAGGCACTTGTCTGTCGGCTGCTACATTTTAAAAGTAAAGCACATTAGCACCATCTATTTGCATAACTTCAATGCTTCATTCCAAGAAAATAAACAGCAAATAACACGAGTTATTAAGATTAAGATTTCGAAAGCGTC
>NC_087215.1:55430270-55467770 GCF_015104395.2 Macrobrachium nipponense | reverse complement strand
GTTATTTCGGGAAGGGATTAGGAGCCTCTCTTGACCAAATTATCGAGTCGCAAGGGACAAATAGGGACTCTCGCAGTTTTAGCCAGAGAAAGGGAGCCTGGTTTACGATTTTATGAACTTTAGTACGTGAAGCCGAGCGCTGGGGTGTTTTCGTCCATTCAGTAATTAAGGGCTCTTATACACGATACGTGGGCAAGTATGGTTTTGGCGATCAGTGTCGAGGTATGGTGTCGAAGCACGCAAATATTCAGCTCACTCGTAGGTGGCCAGGAAGTATTTTGAGAGGCTTCTTGTGAGTTTTGATTGATTAGTAGCTAGATATTATGAATGAGAATAATTTTATAATTTATTGGTGAAACCACTGTTTTGTGCAAATTAAATATAAATATGGTATTACAACATATGTAATGTTTTGTCAATAAAGAATCTTACTATAATGGGCGTTATGTCTGTCCGTCCGTCTGTCATTCAATCACGGCCAAACGTCTGGTCCAATGGGCATGAAACTTGGCAGGGTTATAGTTGGGATCCCTAAGATGGTTTATAATGGGGTTTCATCCTACCTCATCCCCTCTGAAGGGGGTGGGGGTGAGAAGGGATTCCCTAAGCTGTTCTGCTCGTGAAACGGGGCTGGTTACTGTACGAATTTATCATAATTTCTGTATACATATTACTTTGCTAGTAATCATAATAGGTGGTTCAGTATTTCTGTCTACACGAACAGTTACCGAGCACAGCTTCGATACCATGCTTGGCCAAGTATCGTGTACAAGTTAATATACCTTAGTTTAACCAGACCACTGAGCTGATTAATAGCTCTCCCGGGCCTGGCCCGAAGGATTAGATATTTTTACGTGGCTATAGTGGCTACCAAGGAACAGGACCTACAGCTTATTGTGGGATCTGAACCACATTATATCGAGAAATTAATTTCTAATCACCAGAAATAAATTCCTCTGATTCAACTTTGACAGAGCAGAGAATTAAACTGGCGACTATCGAATCGGTAAGCGAGCACGGAAACCAATCGCTCAACGAGGAACTATATCGTGTACAAGAGCCCTAAGGCACTGAAGGAAGAGAGTTGAAGTGGTTGGACAGCGAGATAAAGGTAGGAGAAAAATTTATGGAAAAGTAAAGTATGGTGAAACTAGAAGAAAACCTCACAGTTGCACAAAGAAGTAACAGTTAGAGAGGCTGGACAGCAAGGCTGAAGAAAGGAAATGGGACTGGAGATAAAGTAAAGGTCTTAAAAATAGGTGCAATTAAGGGGTCGAAGGGACGTTGCAACGCCCTTTAGTAATGTCTACACAACGATCACCTACACCAAGATGGCGACTGCCGGGAATGACTCGCCTTACTGGCAAGCTCTTTCAAGACTAGGCAGCCAAGCTGAAGTCCGAATAATAAAATCAGCCTCATTTAATTTTTCATGTTTTGTAATGATTTGAATAGCATCTCTCGTTTATCTTCCTGCATTCTGTAGTAATGATTTGTATTATTTAATAGTTTAATTATTTTTGAAATAGTTTATTATTTTATTTTATGCGCTCATTTTTTTTATCAAATGAGCCCAATTTCATGTAATAATTTTGTTTGATTAGAATTGAATATTTGTGTTACGTAACAGTTCGAAACGAAGTTGTCTTTTCCCTTTCTACACTTACCACACTTTTCTATAAGAAAAAGAACACTGACAAAATGATTTTCTTTATAAACGACGAAGTCAACGTTATTATGGAAAGTTAGGTTACTTACCTTTTTCTAGTCCGTCAACAGTTTGTAGTTTGTCCTTAGTCTAACGACTGTTGTACAGTTTCAAAACTTAAAGGCTCCATTATCTAGTTAAAAAAAAAAAAACTACGAAAAGTCAAATTATGAATGAATCATGTGGGCTGTTCTTAGTAAAAAGTGCATTTATTTGTTAGCTGTTTAGGGTTTCTTAAAATTAATAACGAAGGTTTTATTTATGGCCTGCTGGAAGGACGAAATTATTTTGAAGGCATCGATGATTGAAATTCTCGTTTTATTTGAATTGATAATGGAGTCTTTGAGCTTTGAGATTGTACAATAGTCTCTAGAATTAGGGCGAACATTTTCACCTTTTAATTTTATTTTCTAATTTTGAATTACATTTCTCTTTCCAAAACGAATCTGTTACTTCACTAATGTTTCAAGGTTTATTTATGGTAGATGATTTGATACAGCTACTATGAATTGGTATTAGAATGTGAAAAAAACAAATGCAACGCTGAAGCGGGCTAACTACAGTAAGCACATCGCCAAAGTGGCGTGATCGGTATGGTCTTGACCTGCCACCTCAGTGGACGCAAGTCCGATTCTCGGGCATTCCACTGAGGGGTTGGAGATGTGTATTTCTGGTGACAGAAGTTCACTCTCGACGTGGTTCGGAAGTCACGTAAAGCCGTTGGTCCCGTTGCTTAATAACCACTGGTTCCATGCAACTTAAAAATACCATACAAACAAACAAACAGTAAGCACCATCCCGGCGCGGAACGGTAGGCCATTCCGTAATAAAATCTCTCTTGTTAACTGCTATATTAATCAAACTGCACAAGCTATTTAAATAATATATATATATAATATATATATTATATATATATATATATATATATATATATATATATATATATATTAATTCAAAGATTTTACTGCTTAGCTGCAAGTTTGTCGTCAGAGTGACTGTTACAAGTCACGGATTAAAACTCATTTAAACATTTCATGTTTATTTAACCGTAAACAAATATAAAGAGCAGTTATTCGTGTTTTGAATGATACTGTTAGCGTTTATAACTTATGTTTTTCACTTGTGTCAAGTTTTTAAGTTTTATCTCATTCCTGTATAGGTTAGATCACAGAGTATTTGCTAAGAACGCATTAAAAATTGCTACCACTCCGAGCCCGGCTTGACTCGTCTATCCTACGCAAAGATGTGAGCGATGGCCTCATCACCCGTAACACTTCTTAAACGGTTGTGCCCTATCTATTGTTCTTATGTGATCTTGTTCTTATGTGATCGTTGTGTCTACAGTGCGCCATATATGGTGAATTGACAGCACTTCTCCCCTACAGAGTAGTAAGAAATGTTTCTTGGTTCACCTTAAGCGAATGTATAAAAGTTTACAAAAGTTCCCCCCAACAAAGGTCTTACAATTTGTAACTGAATAACGGTCAGAAAAATTTAAGATTTCAAACTGTGTAACGGATTTATAAAGTCTAACTGTTCGTGATTGATTTGGAAAAGTTTTAGTAAAGCAGAAAAAGACAGGCGGTTAAGGGAGTTGGGAAAATGTGACAAATTCAAGTCAAACCGAAGAAACTTCACTCTTTCAATTTATGAGTGTTTTTGCTTAGTTTACTCAAATATCGAGGAACTTCAAAAAGATTAAGTATCTGTCTGTCTATCTACCTGTCCATCTTTTTAGTAAATGATGAATTTGATTTTAGATAATGGTAAAGCTATTGTTTTTAAGACTTTTGTAACATGTATTTCCATGCCAAAACACCTGAATTTGATTTCTGACTTGAATCACGTAGGGTATTTAACACACACACACACGCACACACGCATATATTATACATATATATGTAACAATACATATATATATATATATATGTAATATATATATATTATATAATATATATATATATATATTTATATATTACACAATCCAGAGGAAGAAAAAACGAAACAAAACAGTCTAAAATTGATTTAAGAAGCAGTTTTCTTCGATTTAATGAAATCACGAATCTGCGCACACCTAATTAACACACACTCGCACACACAGATATATATATATATGTGTGTGTGTGTGTGTGTGTATACAAAAGCAGTTTTCATCCACTTATGAAATCATGACATTGCGTACACCTAATTGCGATTTTTAGCTGTCGTATGAGTTAAAGTAATTGGAAAAATGTAGACAAAATGACTTAAGAACTTACCAATTAATGGTATTAAGAAATGAATGTCATGGCATGGTTAAACAGATAATTAGTCAGGTTTGTTGGCGATGGAAAGGTAAATCTACTGATTTTTTTTTTTCATTAAAGAATA
Organism: Macrobrachium nipponense; assembly: GCF_015104395.2. Lineage (NCBI taxonomy): Eukaryota > Metazoa > Arthropoda > Malacostraca > Decapoda > Palaemonidae > Macrobrachium > Macrobrachium nipponense. Next base: position 55,463,692 of record NC_087215.1, on the reverse strand, counting down.
AAAGGGCCATTTTCTCTGGAAAATTTCACTCGGGGTTTTTTTTAAATTTTCTTTTATAATTTCATTTTTATACTTTTTTTCTCCTTTCAGTCGAGGGGAGAGCAGGAACGAAAATTCCTGCTTGCTAATTATATCCTCCGATGATCACCTTCAAAATTGATTAATTTTCGATTTTTATTTTTTCGAATCCATTGGAGTGTGCTTGGCGAGAGCTTGAATAGAAAACGCAAAAATATTTTAGAGGGAGTAAGGATATAAACACAATAAATATTTACCTGTTATAGCGGTAAAAATGCGTTCCTTATCAACTTCTGGTTCAATGACCATTGGAGTAATTCGCCCAGCAACTTATCTTTATCTATTAATTGATTTTAAACTTTGCTAAATAGAAAAGAAGTAAATCATTGCAAACTCTGTAATCATTTATTTTTTCTCATTTATTTAATAATCATATATTAATTTTGTTATTTGCTTCTATCTTTAGACTGATAGGAGCGTTACCCCTCGCTAATCTCCCTTCGTTCGTCCAAAATCGATCCAGGCCGGGAAGGGGGCGGATACCCCTTCCAGCCCCCGCACTGGAAGAAACAAAAATGACGTTATCTGACATCGCAGTTTATCAGGCTTCCGACCAGGCGCTTAATTATATGAGGAAAAATATTAACATCGAAGGCAGCGTAGGCTTCGTTGGTAGGCAGAGGCCTGTCGTCCACTCCAGTCAAGTCTTCTTATCCCCTTTTCATACCATGCCACACTTACGGTCGCCTTAGGGCAAAGGCCGTGCTGGCATAATGCCGACTTAAACTAAGCCAATTGTTTAATGAAAGCTGTTATCCTTTACCTTGAAGGTTGGTTCCTTTGGAATGACTTCATATTGTTAAAAGAATATATATATATATATATATATATATATATATATATATATATATATATATATATATATATATATATATATACATATACTCCCAATAATGATTATCTCAATTAAAATGTCACACACTACCGCTTTACAAAACCCCATCAGTTCAATCCCTATTTTTCTATTTTCCCAAAACCAAGAGATGAAAGTGTCAGTCAGAGAAGTCATTTTACGTGGTGACATTCGAATCCATCTGTGGATAGACACCACAATTATCAGAAATAAAATAATAATGGATACGCATACAATGGAAATAGAAAAACGTAGTTATGACATGGGAGAAAAGAATATAATTTTCCACTGCACTTCTGCTTCTTTCAGGGCATCTGTAAAATGTTCAAATGTTTAACAAGATCTCTTTATCACTATTACCTTTCTGGATGGATTTTCTACACTTTCCTCCAGAGATCCTTTCGCTTAACACTTGAACAGTTTCTTCCTAGAATAGTTGCTTTTCGCCTGCGGTCTCATTATATTACACTATAAGAACCCCTGGTGTTCGTACGTATGCATGCATTAAATTGTTCTAGGAAGTTCCATGAACACGGCCTGTTTGGCGCACGAACAGACACACACAATCGCATTCTTCTGACGACACGATTCTCGACCAGCAGCTAAGTCAACTTGCACACTCGTGCTCTCGCCTCGGAGACCTGACATTATTTTCGTACGTAGATTAGGCTTGTGCAGTTCAACTACCCAAAGGGATTTTAGGATATGGTATCTATGATTTATTTATTAGAATGAAAATGTTAAGATTAAATGATGTGCATAAAAAATTATTCCTAATAAAGTATAACGCATTTATTTTCATTTTTGTTGGTGAAACAATGCTCTATGTGACTAGATTTTAGCACGTTTTAATTTATTTGGCATACTGAATGTAGGCTCTGTTTCTGTTCGACTATTTTGTTTTTCCACTTATAACTGAGAGTATATGAACGTAGTGTTTAATTTGTCCCTTGTTGTTAGTATAAGTAGTACTAAGTATGAGTATTAATTACGAAGACCACTTCGCGTTAGGTTAGGAATATAATGTGTACAACTTATGAGTGAGGGCAAAGTCTTGCCTGCGGCCCGAGTAAGCTGGAGATCGCATCACGCCTTTTTTTAAAACAATTTTCATTTACTATGATTACGACTGTCATTATACATTGCTATCATTATGGAGGTTGTTATTACTTTCCACTTTATTAACTCGTAAATTTTTAGAAAATACACATGTATCACTGAGACCATTAGTATCATTATTGTTATTTTGATTATTATATTTATTATTGCGAAAAAAATTTTTTTAGTTACACATACGTTACTAGTATCATTATTATCATGATTGTATTATTACGAGTCTTATAATTGTTATTTTTTTCTCTTAATATTTCGTACATTTATCTTCAAATGTGCTTGCAATATTTTTATACTTGCAATATTATCATTATTAGGCATGCGCAAGGCATGCTGGAACCCGGGGCTGCTGTCTTCCTAACCTCTCCCCCCTCCCCGATCCCCTACCTACCCCGCCCTCCCCAGGGGCAGACAAACAGGTTTGCAGGAGGGTGGACGTCTCCAATAACCTCCCGTCCGCCTACCCCCACCCGGGGCGGACAAACCGTTTTTCAGTGGGTGGGTGGCTTTGTCATGTCTCCCTTATTGTCACCTAGGGGAGGAAAAACAAGGTCAGATCCTCTCGCATTTCATTATTATTATTATTATTATTATTATTATTATTATTATTATTATTATTATTATTATTATTCAGGGAACAGACCTTGTTTGATACATGATCTATTGAAAATAATGGTAGTTTTCAACGAATTAATCTTATACAAGGTTTTTTCAGTTCTTCTGATAATTCGTTCTTCTGACTTAGCTAGGTTGTTGAGTAGAATTCCAATATTCATATTTGACATAGTTAGGATATTAGTCAAAAATATCATATTAAAAATATTTTATTATACATTTTGCATATATCTCATTGATGAGTACAGAAACCGAGGCCAGTAACTGTACCCCTCCAAGAGATGTAAACAAAATATGTAATAAACAAAATGTTTTTGATAAAATATTTTTGACAAATATCCTAACTATATATGTCAAATATGAATATTTGAATTCTGCTCAACAACCTAACAGAGTAAGAAGAACGAATTATCAGAAGAATGGAAAAGAACCTGTACAAGATTAATTCGTTGAAAACTGCCATTATTTAAACAAAAATTATCATTATTAAGAAATTCACAGTTTCGTGAAAACAAATTGTTAAAAGATATCCACAATTATATATTAAAAATATATTTCTATGTAAAAATATTGAACAAAGACTCTAACACCTGAACGGTGTTCCTCATCAGTGTAACGTTAAAATGTAACGTTACACTGATAAGGAACACCGTTCAGGTGTTTGAAAGTCTTTGTTCTATATTTTTACATAGAAATATATTTTTAATATATAATCGTGGATATTATTATTATTATTATTTCCCCTCTATCACAGTCCTCCAATTTGACTGGGTGGTATTTATAGTGTGGGGGTCCGGGTTGCATCCTGCCTCCTTAGGAGTCCATCACTTTTCTTACTGTGTGCGCCGTTTCTAGGATCACACTCTTCTGCATGAGTCCTGGAGCTACTTCAGCCTCTAGTTTTTCTAGATTCCTTTTCAGGGATCTTGGGATTGTGCCTAGTGTTCCTATTATTATGGGTACAATTTCCACTGGCATATCCCATATCCTTCTTATTTCTATTTTCAGATCTTGATACTTATCCATTTTTTTTCCTTTCTTTCTCTTCAACTCTGGTGTCCCATGGTATTGCGACATCAGTGAGTGATACTTTATTCTTGATTTTGTCAATGAACGTCACGTCTGGTCTATTTGCACGTATCACCCTATCTGTTCTGATACCATAGTCCCAGAGGATCTTTGCCTGATCGTTTTCTATCACTCCCTCAGGCTGGTGCTCGTACCACTTATTACTGCAAGGTAGCTGATGTTTCTTGCACAGGCTCCAGTGGAGGGCTTTTGCCACTGAATTATGCCTCTTTTCGTACTGGTTCTGTGCAAGTGCCGGACATTCGCCTGCTATGTGGTTTATAGTTTCATTTTTCGTATTGCACTTCCTACATATGGGAGAGATGTTATTTCCGTCTATCGTTCTTTGAACATATCTGGTTCTTAGGGTCTGATCTTGTGCCGCTGTTATCATTCCTTCAGTTTCCTTCTTTAGCTCTCCCCTCTGTAGCCATTGCCAATTGTCATCGCTGGCTAGTTCTTTAGTCTGTCTGTTGCCGCTGTTATCCATTCCTTCAGTTTCCTTCTTTAGCTCTCCCCTCTGTAGCCACGTGCCATCGCTGGCAAGTTCTTCAGTCTGTCTCATGTATTGTCCGTGCATTGGTTTGTTGTGCCAGTCGTCTGTTCTGTTTGTCATTCTCCTGTGTCTGTATATTTCGGGGTCTTCGTCTACTTTATTAGTCCTTCTTCCCATGCACTCTTTAGCCACTCGTCTTCACTGGTTTTCAGATATTGCCCCAGTGCTCTGTTCTCGATGTTGACGCAGTCCTCTATGCTTAGTAGTCCTCTCCCTCCTTCCTTTCGTGTTATGTATAGTCTGTCCGTATTTGCTCTTGGGTGTAGTGCTTTGTGTATTGTCATATGTTTCCTGGTTTTCTGATCTATGCTGCGGAGTTCTGCCTTCGTCCATTCCACTATTCCTGCGCTGTATCTGATAACTGGCACTGCCCATGTGTTTATGGCTTTTATCATATTTCCGCCATTGAGTTTTGACTTGAGTATCGCCTTGCGTCTCTGCATATATTCTTTCCTGATCGTGTCCTTCATCTCTTAATGTTTTATATCCCCTCCTTCCATTATTCCCAGGTATTTATATCCAGTCTCATCTATGTGTTTGATGTTGCTCCCATCTGGTAGCTTTATCCCTTCAGTTCTTGTTACTTTGCCCTTTTGTATGTTGACTAAGGCGCATTTTTCTATTCCCAACTCCATCCTGATGTCCCCAGATACAATCCTTACAGACTGGATTAGAGTATCTATTTCCTTGATGCTCTTATTATTATTATTATTATTATTATTATTATTATTATTATTATTATTATTATTATTATTATTATTATCATCATCATCATAAGGCTGCATGGTCCGAGTTACTTTACACCACGAAATCTGGATAAAGTCCTGGACCTCCTCATCGAAAGGAGATTGACTGATTGATTGAAGCCGATAGATCTCCGGACCCATCAATCACCGCGCGATGGAGAAAGAAGAAGAAGAAGGCCGCCTACTCCCTCGGATTATTTTCCTCCACCGCCAACCCTTTAATAAGTCGGTCATTAATATTTACGTTTTTCATTTCCCCCAGAAGCTATTTGTCACCGGTGCAATGGTGCTTTGATACACCAGCTGAAGTGATCCATTACTCACTTGAATTTTACGCCTGGGAAAGAGTTTTCATGATCCTTGTATTGCTCTGATTAAGGAATTAGGACAGCAAAAGCGGTTTCTTTCAGTTTTGCATTTTTGTAATTATATATATATATATATATATATATATATATATATATATATATATATATATATATAATATATTATATATATATCTCATTAGGGGAATCACCATAGGGAAAGGTACATTTATTTCGCCGACGTTTCACGACTCATAGTCGCATTCTCAAGGCTATAATTAAAAGATAAACACGAACATTAAACTACGCACTGCATAATTCATAAAAATTACGCAATATTTAAAAATTCAATTAACAACATCAGAATGTAGAACATTTAAAAATTTATGAATCTCTTAAAACAGAAAAACATACTGAGTGTTAAAATTATGTACAGTACAGTTACATTAAAATTATTTAAAATTTACAGAAAAAGCATAGAAAGATTATGATATGGGTGTAAAAATTAATAATAAGTAAATAACACTAAAACAGTAAGGCTATTCTGTACCTTATCCTCGCAAAGGACGGGCAGTGACTGAGAGAATTTTTAGAAAATATAAACAAGCACTCTAGGCGATGAACAACTGAACAGAGGAGGATTGCGCATTTAGGGACGGAAACTATCTTTTTATCATAATGGATTCCAAGGTTGTTAGGTCGTTTTCGTTTTGTGTTTGGCCTATAATAGTAAAATCCTTATCATTAATATAACCGTTTGACATGATTTAGAGTGGTTTCTGATATTTGACGGTTCGGTGTTTGCTAATCTGCTGCCCGTTCTAAAACTTAATTATAGCCTTGAGAATGCGACTATGAGTCGTGAAACGTCGGCGAAATAAATATTATATATATATATATTATATAATATATATAATATATATTATATATATATATATATTATATATATATATAACAACATATACAATATACATTATATGAATATATATATATATATATTATATATATATATATATATATATATATATATATATTACTCTGGGCTATATTTGTTTATATACTTATAAGTTCTGTTTTTATTTTCCTCTTTAGCAAATCCGTGAATCACGACTTCTTGAATATTACATGTAAAGAAATTAATTAACAAACAATCGGGAAAATCAATAATGGATGACGAACATTTTTTTCCACCCCAATACAACGTCAGCTAGTCGTCAAATAAGAGATCGTTCAACGAATAAGAGATCGTTAGGTGAGAAAATTGTCTTTTTTTTTCCTTTTCCCTCTTTTTCTTCTTTTGATCTTGTTTGCACGAACCCTAAATGAGAGGCTTTTATTTCCCTTCTCTTTTCTTTGTATGAAAGAGAAGTAAGGGTAAACTTTGCATTTTTTCCCCTGCCATTCAAATTGCCAGGATGGTTTCCACCTGTTGAAATGCTCTGAAAGGCTTTTAGCATTTTCTTAAAACTGTTTTCGGCGTTTCTTGAAAAATGTTCCCATATTTCTTTTTATCGAATTGCGTGTGAGTTTGATTGATTTTTATTTTTCCACGAGGTTCCCAAAGAAATGTCAGGTTGTAAATGACGAGGAAACGATGTCTAAGTGAGAAAGGAATTAACGTCTTCATTGGTTGTCAACGTTTCGTTTTACCGTTTGAGCATTTGACACGAAGTTGCCTTTGCTAGATGTTTATTATATAAGGAAAGTCTACAGTAAATGAACATGCTTGCCCATTTATCTGTCTGTCTATCTGTCTGTTTAATTATCTATCTATTTATCTATCTATCTATCTATCTATCTATCTATCTATCTATCTATCTATCTATATATATATATATATATATATATATATGTGTGTGTGTGTGTGTGTGTGTGTGTGTGTGTGTGTGTGTGTGTGTAATCTCACTAATTGGGCGGCTACTTGGAAATCTTAGCTCAATGACAAATAACATTGCCAAGACCAGGGAGAACATTCTATATTATTCGGTCTTTCGAGGTATAAAATTGATAAGGATGAGAAATCAATAAATTACAATGAAATGAATTGTCTTGCTTAAAATCTTCATAAAATATAAAACCAACAGTAAATACAAACTAAAAAATTAATTACAAAATTACGAGAAAAAAATGTACGGAAAAAAATTTACGAAAAATAAATATATAAATTAATTAATTATTTAAAACTAAAACAAACGCAAAACAAAAATAAGGCGAAATGTAAACAAACTACCACACCCAAAGTAAAATGGCTAAAGACCCACTTGTGTACCTGCTATGAAATCACACGATAGCTATTTTATAGTTGAATACCGGACGAGTTGTTGTTCAATTCCGGTTTCATCCTCCTAATAGCCAGCGACTTTGAAATTAAAAGGTCCAGTCTATTTGAACAAAAAGACAGTACTCTAAAATCCAGGTCAGTGAAAGGATTGTCCTGTGCTAAACTGTGTTCCCTTTTGGCAGAAAAAGACGATTTAGGAAGAGGAAACCTAGTTCTAACAGAAAGACCTCTGTGTTCCAAAATTCTTTGTAAATTTTTCTGTTTTTCGTAAATTAATTTTTTCCTCGTAAATTTGTGATTACTTTTTTAGTTTGTATTTACCCTTCGTTTTATGTTTATGAAGAATTTAATAAGACAATTCATTTTATTGTAATTTATTGATTTCTCATTCTTGTTAATTTTCCAGCCTGATGATGAGGTTTTGTACCTCGAAAGCTCATATAATAAAAAATGTTCTTCCTGGTCTTGGCAATTTTATTTATCATTAAGGCCCTCTATCTATATATATTATTATATGTATATATATATAATAAATATTATATATATATATACATATATATATATATATATACATAATATATAATTATATCCTATCGTCGTCCTAGAATTATCAAAGAAGGTCCAAGATAGAAGACTGCAATGGTATGGCCATGTGATGAGATGAAATGAAATATATGTATGGAGGAGAGTGGTGCAGATAGATCTAATTGAAGAAGATCTGAGAGACAAACAATTGTCAGAGGACGATGCGTTTGGCCAAGCCAGGTGGAGGAAAGTCGTCAGTAACATCGACCCCCACATAGAAGTGGGCAAAGATGCAGAAAAAGAATATATATATATATATATATATATATATATATATATATATATATATAATATATGTATATATATTTATATTTTTATATATATATATGTGTGTGTGTGTGTGTGTGTGTGTGTGTATGATTGTAGTTTGACTTTCAGAATAACGGCAACCGCTCATGTTTGTTGACAAATATTTTTTTTAGAGCAATAACTGAGTTATGGAGGAAGATAACTCCCTAAATGCTGTCAGTATTACTCATTTGAAAACTACTGTAAAAAGTATTATTAAAAAGCAGCTATGCTGCTGCTGCTGCTCTAATTCAGGACCGCTGCTTTTATAACTGCAACTGATACTTTTTTTTTTCACGCACGAAGCTTTGAGGCTATGTCAGATATCATATGCCTGAAATGCAGATTTTCCACTGCGTCCGGACTTTTTGTAAATGGAAGATTGGACATCTGATAAAAAATTTTCTAGTGGACAGTAATTACCAACTTTATAGAACTGCAGCGTTAAAGTATTGCACTCCGCACACGGGTTCGAGACGGTGAGCGGGAAAAGAGAGTCTTCATCTCCTTTTTATTTGGAGTTTCGAAAGATTTCAGGGGAAATCGTATGAGCACTCTTTATAGTTATGATGGTGATTGCTTTATAGCAAAGGAAGATAAACGAAAGGAGAACGCATTTTCGAGAAGTTCGGCAGTAAGGATGCTTTCGCGCCCGTGTTGGGGGCGCCTGTTCTCGCGGGTCGCGGCTGTTCTGGAATCGTCGGGCGTGTTGTGGAGTGCAACACGCGCCAATGTGTCAGGAGAAATGCTGCGATTTCTGATGCAATACCTCGTCTAGATTCATCTAGGAAATTCTGGAAATCTCGCGAGTCTGTGACGCTCGCCGTAGGGTCCGCCCCCAGAGTGCCGTATAAATACGACGAACGGACTTTGGAGAGCAGAGTTCGTAGAAGAGAGACACCTGTTAGTCATAGAAAGATATCCTCAGGAAGAGCCACTGGTCAGAATATCAGTGAGGTATCAGCAGCAGAGATCGTCAGGGAGAGAGACTAGAGACGAAGGAACCGACGAAGTATCAGAAGAAAATTTGCTCGAGAGTTGGTTGGATACTGGTCTAGTCGTCTTCAGGAGTGGACGAATTATTCTGTGTTATCACGACGTCGAGCAGACTTCAGAGAAGGAAAGGTCCTGCTACAGGTTTTGGGGAGTTCCTGCCTTTCAAGTAGACTAGTTTCTGCAATACGGAGTCAAGAGGACGTCTGCAATCAACGTTTTCCTTTTGAGAAGCCATCTCCTCGAATTGCCAAATTGACTAGCAAGTATTTGAATTGCCTCACTGTTCCCCGAGTTCATGCAGTGTAAGATTCTATCTTTTTATGTAAATAGGAGATACCATTCTGCATTTACCTTTGTTAGTAAGCTTGTAAATAAACCTTTGTTGTGCTAGTGTTCCTTTCTATATTCGTATCCCCAGTTTCAACTGTTGGTGTTGAAATATTTTTTTTTATTATTATTTCATATCGAACCTGAAGTGGACCTCTCTCAGAGGCCGTAACATTGTGTCGACCTTTGCCCAGGATATTTCGACACCGTAACAATAGTATCCTTTTCAGAGCAGTAAGGTTACTGTTTTTTCCATGTCTAAAGGATAGATCACAATTGTGAGAGCATCATACGCCATTCTCTCGAGGGATACTCTGCCCGATGTTCTCTCATTGACGATACTCTCTCAGACTAATTTTCTGAGGATTTATTTTTTAATTTTTTACTTTTCGATCGAATCCACCCTTTTCCCAAGCTTGCGTTTTTGAATGGTCTCCTTCGCATCAAAGCGATCGATAATGTCAACTATGTAAATGGACATCCTATCTCTCGAGCACTATATTCCTAATTATGGTAATCATATTGCCTCGTTGCTTCACGAAAACCTGTAAGCCATTTTACGAAAACGTAACATAACAGCCTAATTTCCAAATTCTGTGTAGTCTCAAAAGAGACTTGTTAATCCCACGGCGCCGCTGGCATCCTGCCTAATTCAGGATCCGTTAGGTGCTCCTTTTAAAAGGAAAATAATAAGTGGACGGGGCAGAAGATCACCGAATGAAGTGGGTTCGTAAAACAGCTAACTAAAATAAGATGTAAACTTGATGTTAACGAGGTCGCTCCGCTGCCCAAACGAATTCGCTCATTAGGGTGGAAACCTTGACGAGGAGAACGCGACCGAGAAAGAGGTGGTGTTTGCAATCAAGGTCTGTTGACCTTGTACGCAGTCAAAAGTGGAAAGAACATCTTCGACCTCAATTGAACCATAGTTTGGTGTACGATAACACTTAATAGGTTAAGGAATAATATTTTTCCCTGAAATAGGATTGTTATTGTTTTCATCATTATGTAGAAAGAAGGATGAGAAACTGGAGGGTGAAGAATTTTGTATTATATATATATATATATATATATATATATATATATATATATATATATATATATATATATATATATAATCTATATTACTTGTATATATACTTGAAGTGTATATATATATAATATATATATAATATATATATATATATATATAGTATATATATATATATACACATTATACAAACACTTAATCTTCCAGTTTATCTTTCTGCTTCATAATAATGAAAATAATATATATATATATATATATATATATATATATATATATATATATATATATATATATATACATACATACATACATACATACATACATACATATATATATATATATATATGTATGTATGTATGTATGTATGTATATATATATATGTGTATGTGTGTGAGTAAAATCACCATCAAATATTCTCTCTCTCTCTCTCTCTCTCTCTCTCTCTCTCTCTCCTCTCTCATGGTGACGCTCTGTCAGTTTCTCGCCGACGAATCCGTTTCCTCTCAAACGGGGGCATTTTCAGTCGATCTTCTTCTTCGTCTATGACAAGCGAACTCCTGAGCTCCCCTTTTACCCAACCTTCCATCGAATATCGTTGTTTCAAATTACCTGCCTTGGGGGGTTTGGGGGCAAAGGGGGCGGGCGCCCTCAGCAGCAACCAGCCCAAAGGCGTTTCTTGGTGGCCAACTTTGGCGTGATGCGTCAAAAGGAGAGTCGTTGGCACTCGTAATGGAATGCCAGTCGCTTCCACGGCCGACGATTCTGTTCTTCCGACCATTTTTGATTGCCTTTCTCCGATTTCATTGTCTTCGTTTTAGAGTGGGTTCCCGCCTTTTTTTTTTTTTTTTTTTTTTTTTTTAATCGTCTCGACAGACTCCGCCGTTCAGCTCCTCAAACGCCCGCGCTTGAGTGACGACGAAAACGGAAGGGAGAGTTGGGTAAAATGTCGTCTTTTTTTTTTCATTAGAAAAAGGGAAGGCTGGAGGCTTTTTTGTAAAAAGTATTGGTTGCCCGTGATATGCTGTCCCCTGCAACCCCCCGCCCCACCCTCTCTCTCTCTCTCTTCTCTCTCTCTCTCTCTCTCTCTCTCCTCTCTCTCTCTGTGATTTAGAAAGCAAGTGAGGGGCTTATTTTCAAAGATCTGATTGCTTATGATATATTGCCGTCCTCACTGACTCATTAATTCTCTCTCTCTCTCTCTCTCTCTCTTCTTATTGTGGCAGACAATCGAGTGACGTCAGTAGGTCGGTGACGTCACCAGGCACAATGCGTCGTCAACGTATGTCGCGGTTTTCTGTGGAGAGGGAGACGTTTGCGCCAATAATAAATTTGCCGTTTTTTTCATATGAGATTACTGGCAGAGTGTGTGTGTGAGAGAGAGAGAGAGAGAGACAGACAGACAGACAGACAGATAGAGAGAGAGGTTAAATGAATCAACGAGGACGGCTATATATCAAAAGCAGGTCCCTCAGTATGAGGCACCTCTAATGTCTACCAGAGAGTTGCTAGTACATCTTCCGGTATATTTTGCATCTTCCAATCTTGGATGGTCTGGGATGCAGTTTAGATATTTGTCGAGCTTATTCTTAAACACATCTACACTCACTCCTGTTATATTCCTCAGATGAGCTGGCAACGCATTGAATAGACGCTGCATTATCGATGCTGGTGCGTAGTGGATTAATGTCCTGTGTGCTTTCTTATTATTTTTCCTGGTATAGTTTTGGGCACTATTAATCTACCTCTGCTTGCTCTTTCTGATATTTTTAGCTCCATGATGTTTTCGGCTATTCCTTCTATCTGTTTCCATGCCTGAATTATCATGTAGCGTTCTCTTCTCCTTTCTAGACTATATAATTTTAAGGATTGTAGTCTTTCCCAGTAGTCAAGGTCCTTAACTTCTTCTATTCTAGCTGTAAAGGACCTTTGTACACTATTTGTGCAATATCCTTTTAATAGTGCGGGTACCATATCATATTGCAATATTCAAGTGGACTACGAACATATGTTTTATAAAGCATAATCATGTGTTCAGCTTTTCTTGTTTTGAAGTGCCGTAACAACATTCCCATTTTTGCTTGACTTTTTCCAATAGAATTGCTAGTTGATCGTTGCATAACATGTTCCTATTCATCATCACACCAAGGTCTTTAACTGCTTCCTAATTTGTGAATTGTCTCATATTAGGTCCCCCTATATGCATATAGCTTTCCTTCTCTGTCTCCATAGTTTATTGATTCAAATTTATCAGAGTTAAATACCATCCTATTTACCTCTGCCCAATCATATACTTTGTTAATAAAAGGTCTCTTTAGTAGCACGTTACCTATCGTCATCACAAGTAATTTCTCTACTTATTCTTGTGTCATCGGCGAAACTACTCACTACCGAGTCCTTAACATTACTGTCTATGTCTGCAATCATAATAACAAACAGTAATGCAGCTAACACTGTACCTTGTGGCACACCGGAAATTACCTTAGCTTCATCCGATTTCTCATCGTTTGCAATAACTATGTTTTCTGTTGTGTAAAAATTCTTTTAATCATCTTCCTACTTTATCCACTATATCATGTTTTCTAATTTTCTTCGCTAATATATTATGGTCTACCTTGTCAAAAGCTTTTGCAAAGTCTAGATAAACCACATCTGTTTCATTTCCGCTTTTCATATTTTTGTATATGTTTTCACAGTGGACTAACAGTTGGGTTTGTGTACTTTTCCGGGTACGAAACTTCCTTGTTTGTCCTATATTTTAAACCAGATTATTTTTTTTTATTAAAATGTTCATAATATTTTTTTTCATTACCCTTTCATACACTTTCATAATCTGTGATGTTAGACTCACAGGCCTATAATTACTTGCCTCTAGTCTTGATCCACTTTTGAATGTAGGGGTAATATATGCTAATTTGTGCTCATCATAAATCTTGCCTGTATCTACACTTTGTCTTAATAATATTGCAAGTGGCTTTGCGATAGAATGAACTACTTTCTTTAACAAAATAGCAGGAACTTCATCAGCCCCTGCTGCAGTTCCATTTTTTATTTCATTAATAGCCAGCACAATATCAGCTTCATTAATATCTATGTCACCTAAATATTCACTATTTTCGTCCCTTACTTTTATATCATTATCTTCATTATCTATTGTAGGGGTGAATTCTCTCTTATATCGTTCTGCCAATATGTTGCAAATTTCCTTTTTTTCATTCGTTAATCTCCCTTCAATTCTTAGAGGGCCTATTTCTATTCTTCTTTTATTCATCTTTTTCGCATATGAGTATAATAGTTTGGGGTTTTGCTTGATATTTATTAGGGTTTTTTTCTTCCAAGTCCCGTTTTTCATTTTCTTTTGATTGTATAATCTTTTGTTCTGCATTTTCTATCTTACTTTTTAGTTCTATAACTTTCCATGCATTTTTTTTCTTTTGCAAACCTTTTTTCCACTTTCTGATTTTCTGGAACAAGATCCTTCTGTCTCTTGGAATGCATGACTGATGTTTACTTTTCTTCTTCATTATATATTTATCCACTATTTTCTCTAATATTTTGTATAATATCTCCGTATTTACCCTTATTGTCAAATCACTACGAAAATGTTATCCCAATCTTTGTTTAATTCTTCATTTATTTCTGACCATTTTATATTTTACTATAGAAGTTTGTATTTTCCATATCCTTCCCACTTTTTCATTTCTTGCTTATCTCTGTTTTCACTTGCTTTGGAATGGACTGTTAATTCTATTACATTATGGTCTGAAATACTCGCATTATATACTATTATTTCTTTAACATAATTCATCTCGTTCACAAATACTAGGTCTAAAGTATTTTCTTTTCTTGTTGGCAGGTGATTTATTTGTTGTATTCTAGTAGCATATCTAATAGCTTTTCGAATTGCCTCTTGTCTTCTGCACTACTATTACTCTCTTTTTTATATGTATAAGTACAACCACAATTCCTATTTCGTTCTTTTCCAGTCTACGAAAGGAAAGTTGAAGTCTCCAGATAGGAGAATAGTCCAGTCCTTGTGATTTCTACATATATCATCCAATTTTTCTATTATTAAGTCAAACTCTTTAATATTAGGAGGTCTATATATTACTATGTTCATTAATTTTTCAGATTCAAATTCTACGCTATTAGTTCACATTCTGAGTTACTATATTTCTCGTTATTAATTTTTCCCCTTTTTTTTTTTTTTGTCCTTTCCCATATATTGCGGTTCCCCCTTGATTCCTATTTTTTTCTATCTGATCTATAAGTTTGGAACCCTTTTATTTGATCATCATTCCCAGTCTCTTGGGGGAATCCCACAAGGGTTTCACTTATATTCATTATATCTATTTTCTTTTCAATTTGGGTTAGTTCTTCTAATACTCTATTTTTCTTTTTGAGTTACTCGTAACTAAACCCTGCGCATTCATCACTATGATGGTTTGCGTGTTTTCTCCTTCATTTAATATTGGTAATAATAAGGATTTTCCCATGTCTCTTTCCTGTTTGGTATGTTGTTCTTTTTTTCATTTCCAGAAATTCTGACATTAAAAAATCCAACTTTTCCATAATAAGTTTGATCTTTCCTCAATCATAATTATTCATTTTGTGTCTGAATCTGCAATTTTCTTCCGTTATCTTGCTAATATCCTCTTGCATAATAAATACAGTTATTATCTCTTGAGTAGTATCTTGGAGATGAGGCTTTGAAATTTTTTGCTGACATCACTGCTATCGGGGTGTTGATGGCTTGCTTTTTTCTTTTACCTGATATTCTTTATTCCTCTCTTTATTTGTTTCTTTCTTATTTTGGATTTTATTACTTGATTGATTATTTATTTGATTATGATTCATGGCTACAGGGTGCATATATTTACATTTGCAGATCTCTGCAATCATCCTCATAGCCGTCTAGGTATGCACATTTACCATATATTTCATAGTTGTGACATACCTTAGGATGTTTGTAGTAACATCTTTCTCCAAATCTGCAATTCCATCTTTTCAAAAGGTTGCAGATTTTGTCTTTTTTGTCTGTTTTTACCTCTTTCCCGTCATTGTGAAGATCTGGGTAGGGCCTCTTCGGGATTTTCTTTTGTGTAGTCATATCTTAATTTATTTCTTCGTAAGTATGCTGCTTTATTGCCTCATATGTAGTGTCAATGAGTATCTCTGCATCCATACTTTTATCTTGTTCTTTGTTTTCCTTATTTTTTTCTGTCATTTCAGTTTTGTTTACTTCTCTTCCATTTTCCTCTTCTTCTTCTTCCTCTTCCCTCTCTTCTTCATCCTCAAACTATTTGTACATTCAATCTTGATTTAATAACATTGTCTATCCATGGTAGACATGTTGAGCAAAATATTCTGGTATCTTTTCTCATATCTTGCATTACCTCAGCACATTGTGGATGGGTCGGAATGTTGCATGCAGCACATTTTCTGATTAGGTTTTGTGGATTAACTATGCTATACCACACCTTACACAGTTTTGGCATGCTTTGGCATTCTTTTTCCTAATGCATCAATTAGGATATTCACAATGTTCACCTTATTTCATTTCTTTGTCGGAATATGTTGGTTTATGTATATTTTCTTTATGAGTCTCTTGACCACTTGGATTTTATTTGGAACTTCTTCAATTATTTTCAAGATGTTTTCTGTTGATTTGTTCCAGTTTGAAGGATTATATCCTTCTAATATATCTATGAATGCTTTTGTATCTTTTTGGTTAGGACTGTTGCTGATCTCATAGATGAGAAATGCCAGTTCCCTTCCTGCTACCTCATCGTATTGCGAATCTGCCAAACAAGCTAAATTTCGCCATTTTTTTTCCACAGTTGGAACTTACTGCCATCTTGTTCTGATTTACAGTATTTCACTTGATAAACTAACTTAGTAGACGCTTTATCCTACTATTTTCACACTAATCTTATCACCGATAGTTCACGAACACTTCTAGATGTTTCTCAAATTCTAGACGTAAGTTAAACTTGTGATATCTGTTGATTAATCAGACAGCGCGCGGGAACGTGTCACCAAGCAAGATGGCTACTACTACTACTACTACTACTACTACTACGAGAGAGAGAGAGAGAGAGAGAGAGAGGTTAAATGAATTAACGAGGACGGCTATATATCAAAAGCAATCAAATCTTGTAAAGTAAGCATTCACTTGCTTTCTAAAGTGAATGCTTACTTTACAAGATTTGATTGCTTTTGATATATAGCCGTCCTCGTTGATTCATTTAACCTCCTCTCTCTCTCTCTCTCTCTCTCTCTCTCTCTCTCTCTCTCTCTCTCTCTCTCTCTCTCTCTCTGTCAGTAAGCTCATATGAAAAAAAACGGCAAATTTATCATTGGCGGGAACGTTTCCCTCCCCACAGAAAACCGCGACATACGTCGACGACGCATTGTGCCTGGTGACGTCACCGACCTAATGACGTCACTCGATTGTCTGCCACTTATCCGCGTTTCTATTTCAAGAATTCGGTCCGGACGGGCGGTTGCCGAAAATAGCTAATGGTTCTCGACATTCCAAACGTATCGCAGGCAGCGATATCCATATCATCCGATATTAGTGGAGAGAATCAAAGCTTCGGTATAAACATTTTCGAGATGCACGATGCTAAGTGCTTTGTTGAATCTGTCAGTGGATTGCGTTTGGGCATATAAATAGGGATGGTTGTGGGCGGTTCACTTTATGTCTGATATTATTCGGATATTTATCAAACACAAGCGCACACTCACACGCACTATATTTATACACATTTTTATATATATATATATATATATATATATATATATATATATACACAAAATGTACACATATAAACTTGTATGATATAATATGTATATAGGTATAGTTATGTCACTATATGTGTATAGATGTGTATATATATATATGTAGTGCTCATACATGTATGTATAGATAATGGTAGAAGCTACGAAGGGGAGGGAAGTGAAGCAATGGAGTGCTGCGAGATATTTCGACCCAGGGTCCTTTGCTTGGCAGACTGCTAAGTAAACGACCCTTGCCTTGAGTCAAAAGATCTCGCAGCACAATCCAGTGTTTCACTTTCCTTTGTGGCTTTCTACCTTTATTTATATATTCATCACGTTCCAAATTTTCGTGATTCAATGGTTACATATGTGTATATATATATGTATATATATATATATATATATATATATATATATATATTCATATATGTGTATATATATATATCACATATGTATACAAATTATATATTTATATATGTCTATGTTTATGTATAAGTGTGTTTATGATTATATGGATATACAAATATATGCCCCGTTTTTCATCGCTGGTATTAAATCTCCCGTTTTCTTCTTTCGATTCACTTACCAATCTGCTCTTTCGACAAGTCCGTCAATTGTATGTAATTTCCCTACACATCGAAGGCAGTTTTTTCACTAAAAGCCTTTATTTGGAGAATATTCCTAGGCATCTATCAAAATCCCGCGGAAACCACATCTTACTAACTTTGCCCTCCCCCCCAACTCCCATCCCTTCCCCACCGACCCTCGTCCCCTACCTCACTATCAGTAACAACCCCCCCTTCCCTCCCCATACACTCACAGTCAACGAGGACAGTTACTTAAGTTCTGGTTAAGTTCAGAAATAGCTGAAATAGCTGCATTTCCTTCTTTTAAAATGCTGGACAAGTTCTTGAAATTAGAATCTTATTTTAAATTTTATTCTAACACATATTTCGAGGCATTATTGTCATCGCTCTTGGAAGTTTTTTATGCGACATATTAACGATTGATATTGCATCCTTTCTTTTTCTGAATGACTGGAATCTGCAGATGAAACATAGAGAGGAAATATCTGAAACATTAAACCATAAATAAGATAAGGTGGAAAAGTTTGATTTCAATGCGTATTCTCTCTCGTCTTTTGGGTTTCGTTAAAAAAAAAAAAAAGTGAATTTTAGCGAGTAGCTTTTTCCCATTTTTATGTTCGCATCAAGGAAAAGTTTAGTACTTCTTATTTCAACCAGACCACTGAGCTGATTAACAGCTCTCCTAGGGCTAGCCCGAACGATTAGATTTTTATTTACGAGGCTAGGAATCAGTTGGTTACTTAGCAACGTGACCAACAGCTTATTGTGGGATCCGAACCACATTATATCGAGAAATGGATTTCTAATCAACAGAAATAAATTCCCCTGGTTCCTCACTGGTAGCAGCTGGAAGCGAACTCTGGCTACGAGATTGACAGGAAAGGAATAACATCCTTGAAGACCTGTTAAGCGTCCCAAAGCAATTAAAGTTCAGGAAGGAAAAACAGCTTTTAATTGCTCTCAGGTCGTGAAAAAAAAACCGAATCAATATCTCCAACTCTCAGTATGAAGCAAAAACCGCTTCTTTTTAGATTTGCTTTTGAGCCTTTGTGGAAAAAAAAGATTGATCTAATAATAACTTGAGTTAATGAAAATTCACTTAATTATACCATTAGCCTTTTTATGACAATGGCAATGAAGTTTCCAATGCAATAGTGAAGAGTTATGAAATTGAGGTCAGTGAAAAGTCAAGTATAAAATTATTTTAGGAATAAATATTGTTGTTGCTACAGTTAAAGTAGTATTTATCATCCGGTCAGCTGGTATAGTGGTTAGTGACGTGGTATGCTACTCAGATGTCGCGGGTTCACGTCTCTCCCTGGGCGATGGAAAAGTCACTAGCTCCGTATCATGATCAGTTACTGCTGCAATTTGGGGTTTGCGGTGGGAGGTTGAAACCAACATTCTTTGGTAGCTTGAATTTCAAGTCAGTGGCCCCTTTAGTGTGCTTGTTCCGTGTGAATAGGTTTCATATAATGAAATGATAATAATAATATTTGAAAAATAAGCCCACAAAATTACTGTGTATAACGTGTTTACTTATAAGTATTTAAATATGTATTTAATTTATAAGTAAACACTTTATACACAGCAATTTTGTGGGTTTCTTTTTAAATCTTCAGAAGAAAACTGAAAGAAGTTTTTGTTTGGTTAATAATAATGATAATAATAATAATTTTAACAGCGATATTGATAGCAGTCATAGCAATATTCGCACTGGCAGTGGAGACAAAATTACTGCTGCAGAAGTACAGCGAGAGAAGTGAAGAAAATATTGCAGAGCCATCTACGACGTATCCTAAAAATAGACCAAAAATTTCAGGTCCTCGATCTCAGAGGATTGACTCTGATTGATAAGAGACTACCAACTCTTTCTTTTTCCCTTTCGATCAAACAAGTTCGGGAGTGAGAGATTTCGTTCATTTACAGAATTAAGAGACATTTGTTTGTTTTTTTTAGACGCGAAGCACTTCTGGATCATTTTCTTATAAGAATGACCTTCGCTTATTCTCAGAAGTGAAGTAAGAACCTTCTGATTATTTTCAGACATGAGAGGGTTAATTATTATACTTAAGAGACGTTTGTTGACAGAAGGGACCTTAGTTTTCAGCTATGGGAGACTCATTATCATTATTCCTCACACCGTTGGACTCTGGAACAACCTCCCAGAGGATGTCGTGCAACTGGAACTTCAGAAATCCAGGCGGAAATGCAATGCAGTAATACTCCAATACTACTCCTCTTGCGCTTTATTTATTAATTTTTTAATTTTTTCAGTTTTTCAAATTACCTACTTTTAATTCTTCATAATGAACACCATATTATTTGGAAGCTTGAATTTCAAGTTAATGGGCCCTGTGGGCTTGTTCCATATAAATATTAGGTTCCATCTACGGAATAATAGTAATAATAATAATCATAGTAATAATAATAATAATAATAATAATAATAATAATAATAATAATAATAATAATTTCCCCTTTGGCACGTTGCTTGCCAGTTTCAGCAACATTGAGAAATCCTTGATAAGGCAAATAGAGAAGACTCTATACAAAATTAATGGAGCTGATGCAGCAATCCTTCCGTTTGCTTTCATACACGAGAGACCGTTTATATTCTGGACGTGAGAGAATATTCCCCGTTTCCAGACTTGACATATTGTCCAACGGGAGTAACTTTTTTCACCTTTCAAAGGAGATTTCTTATTCTCTAGGCTGGAATAGCTTTGATTTGCTTTGCAGCCTTGAAAAGAATTGCATATTTTGAAATGAGCGGCTCTCAGTTCATTTTCAGATGCCAGAGAGGTTTTAGTTTTCTGTTGAAGAAAACTATTGAGACGGCTATTTGTCTGTCTGTCCGCATTTTTTCTGTCCGCCCTCAGGTCTTAAAAACTACTGAGGCTAGAGGGCTGCAAATTTGTATGTTGATCATCCACCCTCTAATCATTAAACATACCAAATTGCAGCCCTATAGCCTCAGTTATTTGTAGTTTATTTA
This sequence comes from Macrobrachium nipponense, assembly GCF_015104395.2. Classification (NCBI taxonomy): domain Eukaryota; kingdom Metazoa; phylum Arthropoda; class Malacostraca; order Decapoda; family Palaemonidae; genus Macrobrachium; species Macrobrachium nipponense. The sequence goes on along the minus strand of NC_087215.1, from coordinate 55,442,487 downwards.
AGGTTAAAGTTAGCCATGATCTTGTGTTTGACACCGCTATAGGTGCCGATAACATAGGCCAACACTGGGCCGTGGCTGCAAGTTTCATGATACATGGCTGAGAATTTCATAGATAGTTGCTAAGAGTTTCATACAGTATTATGCGCTGTACAGAAAACTCGATTGGGCCGAAGATATTTCGGCGTATTTTTTACCCTTTTTTTACTTTATTTGTTTTTATTATTTATTTATTTTGAGTTTTCTCCATTTCCAGATGGTGATTATCAGTCCTGAGTGCATTTTATTGTCAGGCACCCACAGTCAACCTTAATCTTCTTGCTTGCATCCACGTCGAGTACGAAGGGAAACCTAAGCGATAACGTGAATATCTTTGAATCTGAGATCACAACTTGATCGCAGCCGTAAAAAAGAAGTGTTGGGGGTGGGGCGCCGGTGTCAATATTAGAAATGGTAAAAACCACTCCTGTCAAGGGGCCTTCAAACTCTACGTACAAAGAAAGAGAGAGGCGTCGGAAACCTCCTCTTAAATATTACAGAAAGCGTCGCATTACTCCTCTTCGTTCTCCGGAGACTTCAACTGTCCGCTTAATATTTGATGTCTTTTGAGCCGCCGGAATTTCTGGGAGGGGCGAGGGAGGGAGGGAGGGCGGGAAGCGGAGGGGAGATGGAGGGAACCTGTCTATTCTAATCACTTTTGTCTGCTAGATTTCATTTCTGGTCCATTTAGAGGCGAATTGGTTTACGCTCCAACCTATTTCGTCAGTAATTCCCGTCAGTTTCGTAATGGGATTGTCCTTCGTCTGTTTAAAACTTGGAAATTAATTCTTTCTGCCAGTCTTGATTGGCTGTCGAGATTGTTTTTCCACGAATTAAAAGATTCTATTGCATTTTCCTTCAGTTTATTGGCGTTGATGGGATTGATATTCAAAATACGCCTTGCCGAATCACTTGCTTTCTCGTTATTCGGGTAATTATTGATGTATTTTTCTTTTTTCGTTTATGACAATCATGCTGTCTATTGAATGTGATCTTTACGCAAATAGCCTGAATTTTCATTTCCAATAAGACTTCTCAGTGCAGAATAAAAATGTTTTTAGTGCTGCTGGTGCAGATTCTGTCATTATACATACATACATACATACATACACACACACACACTATATATATATATACAGTGCCTCAGTGGCTTGGCTGAATGATCTTTCCTGCCACCTCGGTGGCCGCGAGTTCGATTCTCGGGCATTCCAGTGAGGGGTCAGAGATGTGTATTTCTGGTGATAGAAGTTCACTCTCGATGTGGTTCGGAAGTCACGTAAAGCCGTTGGTCCCGTTACTGAATAACCACTGGTTCCATGCAACGTAAAAACACCATACAAACAAATACACACACACACAACACACACACACACACACACACCACACACATATATATATATATATATTATATATATATATATATATACATATATTATTGTGTGTGTGTTAGTGTGCATAACTTCATAATCGAATTGTTCTTAAATTCGTGAATTATCCACATACGATTAAGCGAAACTGTCTTGTTTATTTATTTCTTCACTGTATACAACCTTCCCATTCCAAATGCGATTAACTCTACGGGCGTTTGATCAGCACCGAACATTTTTCAATAAATGCCGAGCGTTCAATTCGCGCAACAGAGGCCGATTTATTCCAGAGCTATATTCGTGATGCGTTCGCCATTTCCACTACTCTTTCGTGTTTTTCGAAATGCTTCGAGCGATGAGTTTTGAGTTGAATGGTCAGTGCTATATATAGAATGTTGTTAATCTCGGCTCGGTCTATCGTTAGTTTGGAGGAAGTGGAGGAAGGAGGAAGGAAAGAAGGGAAGAGAGGCAATAAGCAAAGATGTCGGTAGAGTTGTGACAAATGGCCCGCGGCGAAAAAGGGAAGATATCAGGGAGCAGAGGCATAACTAGGGCGTGAACTAGGGTTACTGGCGCCCAGGGCAAGCACAGAAATTGGCACCCTTTGTCATGGAATAAATCTTAAGGGTTCTGGATTTGTACCACAATGATGCAGTTGACAACAGGAAGAACAAGCTATCATTATTTACTGCCAGAAGGTATATTGACTTTACTTATGCAAGTTAACATTATTTACTACCAGAAGGTATAATCATGGAGCTTAGTGTTACCTACATTATTGAGAGAGATACAAATGTTTTACTAACACTAATCTGCACAAAAAAAGAAATATGAATGTATTTAAAAAAAAAACACTCAAAAAGCAATACATAATCCTGAAGTTCTGAACTGAAAAACGGTGGAAATTAGCATTGATAAAAACAGTTTTAGATCAAATTTTTAAACGCACTCAAGTTTCATAGTGATGCAAACTCGTTAGTTAAAGTCATGGAGTTTAGTGATACCAACATTATTGAGGGAGATACAAATATTTTACCAACACTATTCAGTACAAAAATAAACAAATGAAATGAGGATTTTTTTATTTGTAAAAAAATAAATAAAAAAGCAATACATAATCCTGAAGTTCTGAACTAAAAAAAATTGTGTAAATTAGCATTGATAAAAACAGTTTTAGAGAAAATTTTTAAATGAACTCAAGCTTTACAGTATTGCTAACTTGTCAGAGTAATGATTTGACCGGTCATTATCTCATAGCCCTTAACAATAAAAGAACTTTCATTAAAACTGAATAAAAAAAATGAAAACTAATTTGTCAGCTTTTGAAACTGCTTAGATTTAACATTTAAAATGCAACATTGATTGTAAAGAGATAGAAAAAATAAAAGTTGATGGCAATTATCAATAATGAGTTCTACCTCTTCACGCTCAATACTAAGAAATGCCAAGGCGTTAATGAGGCTCTGAGATAAGCCATAATCAATTTCAGTTTACTGAACGAACGTTCAAAGCTTGCAATTGAAATTGCTACTGTGAGCATAAGTTGAATTGCTAATCTTCAGTTGGGGAAAACATTTTCATCACCATATTGTATAAAGAATTGGATGAGCTTCTCTGGTGTGGAAACCGGAACATCCGTTCTACTTGCCAAGAACATTCTGCAGTCTAAGATTTCCTCATATAGTTCATTACCATCCAAATCACTACTGCAGAATTCGCCAACATATAAATAGTTTTCCTTCATTCTCTCGTCATCCAGTAATCCTGAACTTTTACCTTTTTTAAGAATTTGTTCTACATCTAGCGGAGACCCAAACCTGTTGTCTAGATCTTCAAGTCTTGTGCTATGTTGTTTCATTTCAGTATGCTGTCTATCTATTGTACCTTTTGTTAGACGCATGATCTCTTGTTTTGCACTGAGGCCTACATCAGTAGCTGTTTCTCCTGGCATCTTTTGTCTTTATTCTGGTCCTCAGTTCTACAAAAATATCAGAATTTTCACATAGTTCTAATGCTGCACTGAGCGACTCATTACAGATTGCTACTCTGTTTTCATCTGGAAGTTTATTTGATGGTCTTGATGTCTCTTTTAAATGCGGTCTATTTTTGATCATATAAGATTCCAAAAGAAAAGTAATGCAAGGAAATGGAAAGTAAGAACCGGGGCAACAACTGACTGGCTTCACATCTTGTCTCTACATTTTCTTTCAGCTCAGTAGACATTTCTTCCAGTAGAATAACCAAGTCATCAAAGTGGTGACGAATTGGTTCAAGTACCTCTTCTCTTGCACTCCATCGGGTTTCAGATTCAGATTTTAGTGTGATTGGCATAGCTTTCCTGAGGTTGTCCCATCATTGTTGAGTGTGAGAAGAAATTAGTACAGTGCATCTAATGTGGTGTAAAAGGTTACCGAACTGATTCTTCACTGGCTGCATGAATGCCAGCTAGACTAAGTGATTGGTTGTTACAATTGACAAATACAGCTTTACTGTTCTTTTCAGTGATCCTCTGCTGCACACCAGATTTGTTCCCCAGCCTCATTTTGGCATCCCCCTGAGGTCGGCGCCCAGGGCACGTGCCCCCCCCCCCCCCCCACCTTGCCCCCTCCCCTTGTTACACCTCTGTCAGGGAGGTTCGCGGATGTTCGAAGTTGATCGTACGGAATTTGAGATCGCTAAACTCATTCAAGTATATGTTTGTGGGTGAACCGTACTAAGAAAAGCCTTCGAAATTGTCGACCTTATCATGAAAATGATGTAGTTAGGAATACAAGTTCGTATTGGTATAGTGAAGCTGTAAGGATTATGACCAGCGGTGCATATCCCTAGCAGTTATTATAACGAACGTGTCCATATCCGTAGCAGCGGCCTTGAAGAAAAATTATAGGTTTTTCATTTATTGTGAAAGAGAACGCTAATTACAGTGACTGTTCTTTTGCGTAGATATGCTAAGTACGTCATCTTATTCGTGAAAGACAACAGCGTTGTGTGGTTAGTATTCTGGAGTTTCCCTTTTTTCACAATCTTGTTTATCTTTTAATCTTTGGTTTTCATCGATGCATCTGTTTACTTGTTAGTTTTACGTGAATCTCTGCATAATAATGATAACAACAACAAGAACACGTAAGAAAAATCCCACTGATACGCGAACCGTTCTAAAGGAGGAGCGAGAAGAAGGAATAATTGCTCACAAACCATGAATTCTTTGGAAATGCACACCCATCTGAGGGCTGCTGACACGTGTATCTCTCACTCTCTCTCTTTCTCACTCTCTTTTTATTTTTTTTTCTCTCGAAGGCGTACCCTTGAAATTGTTCGTTGATTGCGCTTCTACTGGCATCCATGCAGAAGGCAATAATAACAGACGTTTGGAAAGAGGATATTATTAATTTGTCGAGTGTTTATGTAGAATGGGTACCCTTTGTTGTGTCGACTTTGATGGAGATTCCGTGTTCTTTGATTCATAGCTGTCAGATGTATTTTTATTACACACACACACACACGCACATATACAGTATGGATGTATGTATATATATATATAAAATAAAATTATATATATATATATATATATATATATATAGGTGTGTGTATTTGTGCGTGTAAGCATATAATATAACACTATATACTTATATATATTATATATATATATATAATATATATATATATATATTATATATGTGTGTGTATTTGTGCGTGTAAAGCGATATAATACAAACACTATATAAATATATATATATATATATATGTATATATACTATATATATATGTATAATATATATATATATATATATGCGTATATATATGTATATAAACACAAACTTTTGTAAATATGGAAGAAAATCTTTCTCATAAACACAACGCTGACGCGCGTGGGTGAATGCAAATGAACAAGTACCAATCAAGCATCTAATCGCAAAAACAAACCTGTGCCTGACGCAAGTTTGTGTTGACCTTCGCCGCACAGCTCACAAAAGAGGAGGAACGAGGCCACAAAGTTATACACAATTATCCGATTTGCCATGAAAACACTTCTCGCCTCGGCAGAGTAAGTCTCAGTTCCTAAGCCTACCAACTTTTCTATGATAAGTCTACAACAGAAACCAGTGGCAATGTATATTTCCCGGTTTTGGTTTTTGATAGTTTTGAGTAGTTGTTTAGTCCTATCCAGCATGGACTGTTACATACGGATGCATGAGGATTGCAACCCCACTCCTTTTGCAAATTATTCTTTTTCTCATTCGTTTGACCCTTCTTCCTCCCAGTCTTTCTTCCTCTCTTATTATTTTTCTTACTTCCTTCATGCCTGGGCTAGAAAGAGTGCATTAGGTTCCCTTCTTTGGAAGCCAAAATCACTAAGAATTGGCTTAAGAGCCACACTGTCCCCGTAGGAGGGTAGCTGAGGAGTGAGAGATGTGTATTTCTGGTGATAGAAGTTCACTCTCCACGTGGTTCGGAAGTCACGTAAAGCCGTTGGTCCCGTTGCTGAATAACCACTGGTTCCATGCAACGTAAAAACACCATACAAACAAACAAACGTTGGAGGGTAGCGCCGTCAGTGGACCTCATGCGGTGGACTGTAGGCACTACTTAACGTTCTTTGCAGCGTGCCTTCGGGCCCTAGCTGCAACCACTTTCGTCACTTTTACTGTACCTTCTTTCATATTCTCTTTCATCATCTTGCTTTCCACCCTCTACTAACACTTGATTCATAGTGCAACTGCGAGGTTTTCCTCCTTTTACACCTTTCAAACCTTTTACTGTCAATTTCCATTTCATCGCTGATTGACCTCATAGGTCCCAATGCTTGGCCTTTGGCCTAAATTCTATATTCAACTCAACTCAAGAGCCACACTGCTCTTCTGAGTCACTTTGCCGAATTTGCCATTAAGTGATAAGAGTTATCCCATATATTCTTATGGAAAACTCTGGACCCCTATTGCTGCCTCGACCAGACCCTGGGGCCATTGTTTGGACGAACTGGAATCTACACTACAGGAGGTTGATTGCATATTGATTGGACCAATTCTAGCCCTGTTGCTCCTGAAAAGATTTTAAAAGGTTATCCTCTCATTTTCTTATGTAAAACTCTGAATCACATATAGTGGCTCAACAGGGCCCCGGGGTTAAGGTTGGAATAAACTTGAACCTACATTTCATAAGGATGCTCTAGCAGTAATTTTTATTTTTATTTTTTAAATATCGCACTCCTATCTTCACTTTTTCATGGTAATCTCACTAAGCATTTGGAAGTTGACCCTATTTGAACACACTCGGTTCGTCGAATCAGAGGAATTTATTTTAGATGATTAGAAATTAATTTCTCGATATACTGTGGTTCGCATCCCACAATAAGCTTTAGGTCCCGTTGCTAGGTAACCAATTGGTTCCTACCCACGCAAAAAAAATATCTAATTCTTCGGGCCAGCCCTAGGAGAGCTGTTAATCAGCTCAGTGGTCTGGTTGAACTAAGGTATATTTAACTTCTATCAAGAATACGTTTTGCCAAGTTTGGTTGAAATTAGTCTAATAGCTCTGGAGAACAAATCGAGAAAATTTGAAGCGTTCAATGCCAGGCAGACAGACATGTGCACCTACTATATTCCCCTGCTCGGTTAAGCTTAATAGCGAGTCCGCGGAATCGCTCGTGATGAAGGGTCATTCTATTTCTTTTATTGTGTTCCTTTCTTGCTTTCTCCAAGGCGTGAGTATAAAGAGAAAAATCCTAATATACGAGAAACTGTTCGGTTTCCTGTTCCATAAATGTTCAGCCACTATTTTTTAAGTACATTCTTAGGCCGGGTATTCACGCACAGGTTTACCTGTCAGTCTCCCTGTCAGTTCATCGAAACTGACGTTAAATCGTACGTGTGGACGACAGTTTGTGGGTGGATTTAGTCCACTCACCAAAACTGATGAACTGATGGAATTACCCAAAGTTCTTTCGACTGACTGACAGGTGATCGCACGTGTGGACGGGTGACCAACGAATTTATGACAGTTCGCCGCTGGATTTCGCCTGGGAAGGATCTCAGCCACTCGGACCAGAATATGAATAAACTATGTATAGGCCTAATTCATTTCATTGTTAGACCATGCGGCGCTATTTGTAGACCGTTTTGAGTCCAAATCTCTGTGGTAAAAAATAAACAAAAAAGTAATTTCCATGTGACAGACAATTTGGTATAGACCTAGATCAGAGTCCTGCCTTTTTATGAAGGATTTACTAGTGAAAGTTGGCTTCACGGTCCATTACATGAATAACTGAACCAACCTCCAGGTTGGCGCAGTTATTTATGACTTCTCTCTTTAATAGGCAATATTTAGACCATACTCTCTTTAATAGGCAATATTTAGACCATACTCTGTCACGTCTTTTTGCTTCTTTCCTATTTTGAAGTGAATGGACGCAACAGCAGCTATAGTCTATGTAGCTCAAACTCCTCATCACCCAGCGGGGTTTCCATCGCTGCCTGGTAATTGTTGCCACGACGAAAGCTAGACGAGAAATGAGGGAAGCGACCTCGAGTTGACGTCCGACTGACAGTTCTACTCTACGTGCGGACGCTCATTCGTCAAAGAGTCTTGGGTGGACTGACAGTTAAACCTGAGCATGAATACCCGGCCCTACTGGGATCCTGTCTGGTAACTATTAATATTTTCCTCGTACAGCTCACTAGCGTACGATAACAATCAACTATGCTTTCCCTCTGTGGAAATGAGAAGGAAGATTCAACATAGTATACTCGTTTTTTTTTTTCCATCTGTCCACCCGCCTGTGGTGTTTGCGTATGGTAACACTGCGTCCCGGGCTTTCTATAGTTACATTCATCTTACATTTAACAATAATAATAATATCCTATTTCGAATATTAACGGTGTAATTCGCATACAGTAAATTATGAAAACAATTTTCAGTTGCAAATGTTCATCCAGATCCTTTTATTTACCTAAAACTTACACATAGCGTAACTATCTAAAGCCCAGGATGCAGTGTTACCATACGCAAACACCACAGGCGGATGGACAGATGGAAAAAAACAGAGTATAGTCATCAAGTTCATCTAATGACAACTCTCAGTCTTTCTCGAGAGTTCACATAGGTATGATATATGTTCCGCCTCTCCTAAGGGATACTTTTGAAAGACATCCCTCAGGAGAGGTGGAACATACATCCTGCCTATTTGAACTCGAGAGAGAGACTGAGAGTTTCCAACCCTGTGATTGGCTTATCAACAGTCAATCAGGAGCGTCATAAGGGACGGGCCTAGGCATCAGATGCACGGTTGATGTGGATTTACTTACTATAGCAAGGTTGGAGAGCGACAATCTTCAGATAATGTCCAACGCTGAATCTGACTGTTTTCCCCAAAATTCTTCCCACTGCCTTAATTGTGACTGGATAGCTAATTGTCAAAATAATCAATAAATCACAAATACAGTTTTATGTCTGTTCGATTCTCTCATTCTGAAGAGTTTTAGTTTTCTGTAAAAGAAACCTGTTGAGATGGTTATTTGTCTGTCCGTCAGCACTTTTTCTGTCCGCCCTCGGATCTTAAAAACTACTGAAGGGCTAGAGGGCTGCAAATTGGTTTGTTGATCATCCACCCTCCAATCATCGAACAACCAAATAACAGCCATCTACCCTTAGTAGTTTTTATTTTATTTAAGGTTAAAGTCAGTCATGATCGTGCGCCTGGCACCACGACAATACAGCCCATAATGGCCAGCTGAGAGAAGCGCCTCAGTGCCGTAATCGGTATGGTCTTGGCCTGCCACCTCGGTGGCCGCGAGTTCGATTCTCGGTCATTCCACTGAGGGGTTAGAGATGTGTATTTCTGGTGATAGAAGTTCACTCTCGACGGGGTTCGGAAGACACGTAAAGCTCTTGGTCCTGTTGCTGAATAACCACTGGTTCCATGCAACATAAAACACCGGCCAGTCAGACAGTCAGTCTGAGAGTTTCATGGGCCGTGGCTGAGAGTTTCAAGTAGCATTATACGCTGTACCGAAAACTTCGGCGCATTTTTTACTTTTTTTTTTTTTTTTTTTTTTTCTTTTTTTTCTTTTTTATACTCCGCATATACGTTTGACTCTGCCCTTTGCCTCTTGAGCCAGAAAGTGTTGTTAAACCTGTTAAGTCACCTGTGACCTATCAAGCAGATTTTCCCTTTTCCTGACGCCTACGCTGGAGACAGGTTTTTCTTTTACTTAACAAAATACGCTTGCCTGTGCCCCTTGTTCCTTGAGCCAGAAAGCGTTGCTAAACTTGCCAAGCCACCTGTTACCTGTTAAGCAAAGTTTCCATTTTCATATTGCTTATTTTACTTAGTTCCCTCTGGTCATCATAAATGAAGATCATGATCTGGTTTGAATTAGACTGTAGGACGTCTTTCGAAATAAGTTTGATTCTCTAAGGAGGAATGTTTATTTAATTAGATTAAAAAATATATTTTCTGTGTCGATTTCTTGCAGTTCTTTTTTTAAATTTTAACTTCCTTACATGTGCTATCAACATAACGCCTCTAATTGCATGCGAACATACCCACTTTCAAATACTTGTTCAAGCAATGAATCGTTTGCTTTCTAGAAAAATGAAATTGATCTTCCTCTCCTTCTCTACTCTCTCTCTCTCTCTATCTCTCTCTTTCTGTGTGTGTGTGTGTGTGTGTGTGTATCCACGCTTGATTACGTATACGGATTCATAAATTCTTGCAAATCCCAAAAATTCAATTTTTCTTAAAAATTTTTCACTTAAATTACCGCATGAAATCACAGACTGAAACATACTGATTATTAAACCCTCGGAAATTGTTATCTTTAATCCCATATTGAAAGTGACTCCGTATCATACCTTATACCTTATCGGAAAGCTTATCAGTTTCCTTCATCTCTGAAATAATTAAAGTTACGTCGTTGATCCCAGGGGATGAGATACGCTTCTCTGACGCTACCATGTGGTCATCGTTGATTGCTTGAGTGATTGATATAATGTAAAGCATTGACTTCGACTTCCTGTCGACGCCAGCCATATACCTTTTGAATAAATGGTTGATTTGTATTCATGTAGAAAAACTCAGAGTCACTTCTTTGTTGCTCTCGACGTCAGAGGTGTAAATTTTGAATAGTTTATTTTGTAGTGCGGTGGAAAAAAAGATGAACTTTTATTCAAGTTTCAGACTCGTAACACATTATATTCTGACACCCACGCAAATAAATGCTTTACAACTCATGGAAATCTGCGAGAAAATAAGCGGCAATTATTACAAAATTGATGCTATACAAAGACCTATCAAGCTCAGTCAAAATTTCATTTCTTCTGACGAAGAAGAAAAAGTCTTCTTTCCTTAAGAAAGAAAAATAATTTGAAGAAGTTTCTTCGGCGCAATCGAGTTTTATGTATGAGCAGCGGCCCATGAAGCTTTCAGCAACAAGCCGGTGGTGGCCTGTCTATAGCGCTGCAAGACGCACGATCATGGCTAACTTTAAACTTAAATAAAATAAAAGCTACTGAGGCTTGAGGTCTTCAATTTGGTATATTTGATGGCTGGAGGGTGGATGATTAACATTCCAATTTGCAGCCCTGTAGCCTCAGTAGTTTCTAAGATCTGAGGGCGGACAGAGAAAGTGCTGACTGAGAGACAAAGCCATATCAATAGTTTTTTTTTTTTTTTTTTTTTTTTTTTTTTTTTTTTTTTTTTTTTTTTTTTTTTTTTTACAGAAAACTAAAACTACACAAGAAGTAGCTTTTTGTCTCCTGCAATATATCTTCTGAAGATGACCACTCATAAAAACAGGCTATCGAATCTCTCTGGGTCTGGCCTTCCTTATTCCTCCCTCTCTTGTGTGTGTGTGTGTGTGTGTGTGTGTGTGTGCCAGAACGGGAAGATAAAACCACAAATATTTGTTCATATCCGGTTGCTCTTACGAGTAAGAGTCCGTGCTGGCATAAGTCCAGCTTTATCTTACATCATCAAGAAATTGCTATTTGTTATATTTCAAATCCTGTGGCATCACATGCCAGCTTACCATTTCACATGAAAAATTTCTGAAAGGTAACTTTTTACTAACCCTCTATAAGGTTATAAAAGGTTGTGACAAGGTTTTTTCGTACTGCGGAGGTTGTAACAGTTGCCTCCATGTTGTATAGATAGTAACAGGTATTTTCGTATTATACAGATTGTGACAGGTAATTTCGTATTGTGGAGATTGGGACAAGTACTGTCTATTGTACGGATTGTGACAGGTACTTTCGTATTGCACAGATTGTGACAGGTAATTTCGTGTTGTGCAGATTGTGACAGATATTATCGTATTGTACGGATTGTGACAAGTACTTTTGTATTGTACAGGTTGTGACAGGTACTTTCGTGTTGTGCAGATTGTGACAGGTACTATCGTATTTTACAGATTGTGACAGGTACTTTTGTATTGTACAGCTTGTGACAGGTACTTTCTTATTATACTTTCTTATTATACAGATTGTGACAAGTACTCTCTGTCGTATTGTACTGATTGTGACAGTACATTCGTATTGTATAGACTGTAACAGGTGCATTCGTATTTCACAGGTAGTAACAAATGCTTTGATAATAATACACTTTAAGTGATGATGGTATCACAACTTCATTCTGGTCTCAACCTGTCAACTCTGTGTGTGTGTGTGTGTGTGTGTGTGTGTCTTAATTTAGACCTTTGTACCAGATTCTACAAGGCTTATTGTAGGCTGCATTAACAAGCTTTTTGCTTTTGTAAGGCAGAAAAGTGAAGCGCACTCACAAAGCCCTCTTTGATATGAATTTACAACTTTCAGCAAAG
>NC_087215.1:55415270-55425270 GCF_015104395.2 Macrobrachium nipponense | reverse complement strand
TGTCGCTCAACAAACCAAGCCAACTTCAGAAAACACTTTTATTCCTGCTAGACAGCGAGTTTTACTCTTTTAAGAAAATGTCAAACGAAAGAGGCAAAGAGAAGGAAAGTGGCGGACGCCCTTGAGAGAAGAATAGTGACCTGGAAGGAAAACTTGGGCCGCTGATTTGGCAGAGAAGTTCAGTGGGTTCCAGCGGGACTGGAACGGCGGTGGGGTATGTGTGAGCGATCCGTCACCTCGAGTCACAATGAGCTTGTGTATCCAGAGGCCTCTCTCTCTCCTTCGTGCCACAGACTTGCGATGCTATTCCTCTCTCCCTTCGCGCATATCCCCCCAACAACCCTCTTTCTCTCTCTCTCTCTCTCTCCCCTTCCTTCGCTCATCGTTTGTCTACACCTAGCCACCCACGCTCTCGTTCTATGGGCGGGAGGCTGGTGCGTGGGATGAGTGGAAGGCGGGAGGCTGCGATGGAGAAGTCTGGACGGTCTGGCGCTCTTCTTCTTGATGAAAGTTTTGGGAGATGAAGGATCACTCGGGAACTCTTGTTGATGACGCCACTGACCAGAGATAAGAAAATTGCCAACGAGAGCTCTCGTATAGACGAGAGGTAAATTCAAAGTTGCAGTGAAGGTCAAATGGTTTTATATTACCAAACGTATATTGAAAACGAAGTCAAGAACAAAAATGACGGAAGTGACACTTCTAGAAATATTTTGATTAAGGTGAAAGATATTTGGATTTCAAGAGAAGGAACGATCCGCCGTTGACAAATTTTGCCTTTTGGCTTAAATTAAATGAAATATCTAAGCCTGCCAAACAGTAATATGTTTTTTCATATCTGCTTTAGAGGTTAATATTAAAAACAAGAAGTCAAAAAACTGCACTTGACAAATACATTAGTTAGATAATCCTTGGAAAGGGGTATCTACAGATATTAAGAAATAATTTTTCTAGGTTATTCGACAATTCATCTTGTCTAACGAATTTCCGAATTACTTTGTAACCCGCATTTTTGTATTATTATCGTTTACCCATATTCAGCCTCTCAAAACAATTCTAACCTTTGTTGTAGACATAATACACTCATGTCAGCGAATTATTCGGTGAAATTAAGATAAATCATGTCTAAAAACGCACCTTCTTGGCTTTTAGCTTGACTTCATTACCAAGCCAGATCGTGCGATTCACTATTCGAGCTTAGGTGAAATCCATGTAGCAAATATATATATATATATATATATATATATATATATATATATATATATATATATATATATATATATATATATATATATATATATATTAGTTCAGACAGCTTCATCCACGAACTGGTCACTGAAATTTATGACATCAAATATGTGTACCGTCGCTTATCATTTTCGTTGCTATAATTAACATGGGAAAATGACCACGGAACAAATCAATTAACCAATCCGATACCCAGCCAGTTTCCTAACAAATAAATAACCGCTGTTTAAAACTAAATTTAAACGGAGTCTCGCACATTTTTAAACAATATACGCGCGGAAAAATTATTATAACACAGCTAATCTTTCATCCAATACGTCGTACAAACGTGAAGTCAATGCCTCGCATTGCCGTCTGGCTGTGCAATATGTTTTCGATTTTATGAAAAGTTCGAATTCGCATCCGCGCCGACGTCGATACCAAACGCGGTCTGCGGATCAGGGATTGTTTTGAATAATGTGGTTGAAATTATTTGTTGGTGTTTTTATTGTTATCGTTATTGGTTAAGTCCGTGTCCGTTCACATTACCGTTATCGTGTTATCGTTATCATTAGTGTTATTATGGGGGTTGTTATTATTGTTCTATATTTAATCAATGCCCGCGTTACTGTTAAATAATGTTATTTTTTTTTTTTTTTTTTTTTTTTTTTTTTGTTTTTTTTTTTTTTTTTTTTTTTTTTTTTTTGTACCTGCGTCAAAGAAGCTTTATTTTTGTCGTTATCGTACAGAATTATCATTCATTATTGTTTATTGTTATTTGAGTGCTTAAACCTTATATTTATAAACATGTTTATCCTATTATTAAGATACCTTCTTTTATTCATGTCGATATAGTCGTCTATTTCTTGTATTTTGAGTTATTTGCCGCTTTTCCGTTGAAGCGTTCTTTGTAGACTAATGGTCCTTAAACATAGGTTTATACCAGTGCTTAAACGATTTCTGATGATTATGCTAATGATCATAACCTAAGAAAAACCTATTACGAAGATATATGAAAGTGCTTAAATAATAATAAAAGTATTAATAATAAAAATAAAAATAATAACAATAATGATAATAATGATAATAATGATTCAAGAAAACCATATTCCATAGATATATGTTAGTGTTTAAACAATTCCTAATAATAATAATAATTCAAGAAAAACATATTCTATTGAAATATGCAAGAGCTTAAACAATTTCTGATGATGATAATAATAATAATAATAATAATAATAATAATAATAATAATAATAATAATAATAATAATAATAATTCAAGAACATATTCCATAGATTTATGCAAGTGCTTAAACAATTTCTGGTAATAATGATAATCATAATAATAATAATAATAATAATAATAACAAAAGGGAACAGTAACAAGGACTGAAGAGATAAAGCTACCAGATGGGAACAACATCAAAAACATAGATGAGACGGGATACGGATACCTGGGAATAATGGCAGGAGGGGATAGAAAACACCAAGAGATGAAGGACACGATCAGGAAAGAATATATGCAGAGACTCAAGGCGATACTTAAGTCAAAACTCAACTCCGGAAATATGATAAAAACCATAAACCCATGTGCAGTGCCAGTAATCAGATACAGCGCAGGAATAGTGGAATGGACGAAGGCAGAACTTCGCAGCATAGACCAGAAAACGAGGAAACATATGACAATACATAAAGCACTACACCCAAGACCAAATACGGACAAACTATACATAACACGAAAGGAAGGAGGGAGGGGACTACTAAGCATAGAGGACTGCGTCAACATCGAGAACAGAGCACTGGGGCAATATATGAAGACCAGTGAAGACGAGTGGCTCAAGAGTGCTTGGGAAGAAGGACTGATAAAAGTAGACGAAGACCCAGAAATATACAGAGACAGGAGAAAGGCAAACAGAACAGAGGACTGGCACAACAAACCAATGCACGGACAATACATGAGACAGACTAAAGAACTAGCCAACGATGACACGTGGCAATGGCTACTGAGGGGAGAGCTCAAGAAGGAAACTGAAGGAATGATAACAGCGGCACAAGATCAGGCCCTATGAACCAAATATGTCCAAAGAACGATAGATGGGAATAACATCTCTCCCATATGTAGGAAGTGCAATACGAAAAATGAAACCATAAACCACAGCAAGCGAATGTCCGGCACTTACACAGAACCAGTACAAAAAGAGGCATAATTCAGTAGCAAAAGCCCTCCACTGGAGCCTGTGCAAGAAACATCAGCTACCTTGCAGTAATAAGTGGTATGAGCACCAACCTGAAGGAGTGATAGAAAACGATCAGGCAAAGATCCTCTGGGACTATGGTATCAGAACAGATAGGGTAATACGTGTAAATAGACCAGACGTGACGTTGATTGACAAAATCAAGGAGAAAGTATCACTCATTGATGTCGCAATACCATGGGACACCAGAGTTGAAGAGAAAGAAAGGGAAAAAATGGATAAGTATCAAGACCTGAAAATAGAAATAAGAAGGATATGGGATATGCCAGTGGAAATTGTACCCATAATCATAGGAACACTAGGCACGATCCCAAGATCCCTGAAAAGGAATCTGGAAAAACTAGAGGCTGAAGTAGCTCCAGGACTCATGCAGAAGAGTGTGATCCTAGAAACGGCGCACATAGTAAGAAACGTGATGGACTCCTAAGGAGGCAGGATGCAACCCGGAACCCCACACTATAAATACCACCCAGTAGAATTAAAGGACTGTGATAGAGCAAAAAAATAAAAAATAATAATAATAATAGTAATAATAATTCAAGAACATATTTTATAGATTTATGCAAGTGCTTAAACAATTTCTGATAATAATAAAAATAGTAATAATAATAAAAATAATAATAATAATAGTAACATATTCCATAGATTTATGCAAGTGCTTAAACAATTTCTAATAATAATGATGATAATATATGAATAATAATTCGAGAATAACTTATTCAAAACTGCTGAAATTCCTCCTCCTCAAAAGAATAAAAACTGTGAATGAGAGGCATTAAGCCAAGACACTGGGGCCTGTAATATGAACGCTCGTGTTTCATGAATATGTTAATGTTGTTTCGTCTTTAAAAACTTCGCCCCGGTTGTCGGTTTAAACGGCTTTATAGACAAGGCCGCTAAAAAAGGGCCAGATTATGATGCACGGAATTTCAAAGGCTGTTGTTATTTTTAGGTAAAGCGCCGATATTTTGGTTCCTGCGTAGCGGCCTCTGTGAAGTTGGCGTTCAAACAGTATTAAATAGTTTAGTTGTCTTCTATTCATTGTTGCTCAAGTTAAACACGTCACGTTCAAAAAGGATTTGCATCAATGTATTTCTTTCCAAGCAGTAATAATAATGATAATAATCCCTAATTTCAGCTCGGGGTAGTTACAAAATTTACATGCGCGAGATGTAATTTATAATATTGGATGATTGCATCCAAAGTTCCAAACATTGCTAATAATAATAATAATAATAATAATAATAATAATAATAATAATAATAATAATAATAATAATAATAATAATAAAATTCATCAAAATTTGTATTAAAAAATAAAGAGGGTCTTGCAAAATAACAATAATTAATAATAATAATAATAATAATAATCAATAATAATAATAAAAAATAATAATCATTAATAATAAAAAATAATAATAATAAAAATAATAATAATAATAATAATGATAATAATAATAAATTAATTAATTAACTTGCTAAATCCAGGTATTGTGATTTTTGAAGCATGTAATGTATCTTATTGTTTAGCTTTATTTTGTCTCTTCTCTAGGTTCTTTTGTCGGTCATTTCTCTTGTTGTCTGGCTATAGGCCTATAACAGTAACATTTGTTTCGTACCATTACCTCCAAAACAAAATTTCCTTCCTTTCTCTGTGTTTAATAGTCCGTTTACCTTCTCAATAACAGCTTGAGCGTGGGGAAATTGAACAGATTGGATCCACCCGTATGCTGGGTATATAGAAGTACCTGCTACCACGCTTTCTTCTTCACAATTTACGGGCCCCGTACCCAGAGTTTTTTTGTGGGGGGAGGGGGTCGTTTTTCCCAAAACTGGACTTTTTCTTCCATAAATGTCATGCATACTATATAGGTATATACCAGATGAAGTACTTGAAAATGTTATTTTAGTTATATTAAGAAGAAAAATTGGGTATGTGTTCTATGCACTTCCACCCGATTAGATGTTATGCAAAGTACTAACTTTGCTTAATTAACAGAAAATACGGACTTCCAGAAATTTTTTTTTTTTGAGTCATTCAAAAGGAAATGACTCAAGTTAATTATTCTTTTCCTGGAAGCAATGTAAACTCCACGTCGATTTTAATTGAATGTTATTTATTTCCAGTTGGTCACCTGATGAAGACACCTGCCCATTTGCTAAATCAGCGAGCATTCGACATGCCATTTTGATTAGAATAAAAAAAAATACCACACGCCTCTGATTAAATCACATCAAAACATTATTTGTTTCAACGTAATTTACCTTCTAAAGACTTTCAACCATTGATAGACTAAATGAATAATGAACACAAATGCAAATAGACCGAATGAATAATGAATACCGAAACAAACAAATGCCCGCGTTCACACAAGAGATTCACCATACCCCGGTAATTACGTAAGAGGATCATGACAACCCTACGAAATTTCGTAAAAATGGAATTTGGCCATGCCGCGCAATTTTGACGAAGAGGACGAGAGAGTTAGCTTCGTATCTCCTGCCAAAGTTTTTAACGAATTAATTCCGCGCTCTTTTGCTCCTGCTTTCGTTCGCTGAATCGCGAGTGAAGTTGGAATAACGTTACGACAACTTGCTTAAAGAGACAGTTCATAGGTCTCTCTCTCTCTCTCTCTCTCTCTCTCTCTCTCTCTCTCTCTCTCTCTCTCTCTAACAACCCATAAGCGCCGTTAGCTTTTTCGACGAAAAATAGAGCTTAAGTCCGTTCCTTGAAAGCGAATTTGATATCTGGTTGTTAACTGGCAGCTTGAGTCGCGCATGTCAGTGGAGAGAGAGAGAGAGAGAGAGAGAGAGAGAGAGAGAGAGAGAGAGAGAGAGAGAGAGAGAGAGAGAGAGAGTACAAATACGAGTGTTTAATAAGAAAAAATGTGAGGGACGTGACTAGATTATCTTCAACTCCACGAGGACTATAGCAATTTTTCAGAAATTGTCTGGAGTTTTATCTTAAATGGGTTATCTAGAATTTCGGTGAGGGAGTGAAGGCAGTTCCATTAGATTGCTTTATTATGACGCCATTTGATTCATCATCATCATCATTAGATGTTAATTCTTGACAGCAGAATTCATGCCACCACTTCTTCGACTGCATTTCTACAAAACAATTTGGAGATTATGAACGGTAGAATCGTCCAATTTGATCATCCCATTTTTGCTTTTTAGAATGTTTCTTTCTCTTCCTTCCTGAGATTCACCTTGCTATTATAAAATAAACTTATGACAGTTCTTCTTATTTCAGTTCTGAGAAGTAGAAGGTAGATTTTATGTCTTTTTGTTTCTTACATATTTCATGTAGATTTAGAATCCGATCGGTGGAAACGGCGGCAGTTATGCATAAATTTGATAGACATCTCGTCATTAAAAGACGAACCTGTTACCTGAGGTCGTTTTATAATGAACTGTTGATCAAATGTTTTACGTTTCTTTCTCATTTACCAGTAGTTTCCAAACAGCCTGTGTTTATTTTTTATTTCTGCGACATTTAATTTTACCAATAAAAAATATACATTGCTGTCTGGTATGTTTACACTATAAGAAAATATCTAAAGTGATATTTCTTAGGTTTTTAGGTTTTTAGACAAGAATTATCTTCTCCATTTGCTTAATGTAACACGTGTGAAAAATAGCAGAAGCAGATTATAATTAGATCACAGCTCAAAACATCCTGAGTCTTATGCTGAAGAATTTATCGAGGCTCGGTCGGGTTTCTGGCCTAAAATAGTTCCTGATGCCATGCATCAATCATCCTGCGAAAAATCATTTTGGTCCAATTATGGCCTGCTCAAGAAGTTCCCTTAACACTCATCTCATTAGTCTTCCTCGTGGCAGAAATTCGAAAATCTTTGAAGTTTGTAGGGACACTCCATACCCGGTGGAGATGTTTCAGTGAAGTTTAGCCACTTTTATATTATTACAGAAGTTTCGAGTTTTGTTTATGTAGCTTTACGCTTTCATAAGTTTTCCAGTGGAGTTTCAAAATAATTCATTGCTGAACTTTTAATACTTACAAATGTTTTGCTTTATCAAGCTTTATGCTACCATAGGTTTTCTGATTGAGTAGTTTGTGTCATGTCAGAAAAAAAAACTGATTAGTTGATCTTTCAATCCCTTCAAATGTTGTTAATGATGAAATTTAATTGACAATTAAGTCTGCCAGATACCTTGATCATTAATACCATGTTATTCACTTATTTTTCCTTGTTTTTTTATGGGACAGAAAAAGCCACGTGAAACCCATTAAATATATATCCATGGTTGAAGGTCATATACACACCTGGTCTATTCTCAGATTTATTTGCGTCAACATCTGCTCTATTGGCTAATGAAACTCGTTGCTAAGGAAATAATTGACTTAAGGTAAGGCGTACAAAAGATGTCAGGAGTTGGCTGGGTCCATTATTTTTAACAAGAGGGTGGTATTGCCATCAGTGAGAGAGAGGGGGTTTGGGGGTTGGCCTTGAAAGAAGGTTCATCAGTCGACCACAGGATAAAGGTTTATGCCATTGGTGAAAAGTGACACTAAAACCAGCTAAAGTTACAACGCAACAGTACTAAGAAGGTTTAGAAAAATTTCCACCAAAAAGGGAGCATATGATTCTACTACTATCACTGGAAGAAGTTTTTGAAGGTTTATGTAAATTGGCATATGTATTGTTATCACCAATCAGAGGTTGTGGAAAGTTATGCAGATGGGTAAAGCTAAGATTGATGTTATCATGGAAAAAAGGTCTTGAAAATAAGTCCAAGTCAATGCCATCAGCGAGATTTCGTCTTGAAAAGTTCCAGAGTAACTCCTGTATCTTTTAGTGTCCATAACCACCGCCAGAGTGTCCTCCATATCCCCCACCACTTCCCTTGGCCTTGGCTATTGCTGTGGACGCAGCAGCTGACGCCTGAGCTGCGGCTGCCTGGGCTGATTTTAGTTCTACCAGGACCAGTGACTGCTTTTGGGAAAGAGAACTTGCTGCCTGTTGGGCTTGCCACGCCATGGCCTGCTGAGCAGATTGAATGGACTGGATAGCCTGAAGAGCCTGTACAGCTACTTGAGCAACTGCCTGTGCCTCAGCCTGAGCAGATGCGAGGGCGCTCGAAAGGGCCTGGGCAAAACTAACTGTAGCTTCAGCAGCTTGCACTGCAGTGGCAACTTGAGCTGACAGAGAGGATTCGGAAAAAGCAGCTGCCTGCGCTCCTTGAGCTGCGTTGGTTATTTGAGCAGCCTGAGCTTGCTGCTGTGCCACAGCAGCAGTTGCTGCTTGTGCAGCTGCAGAAGCGGCAGCTGCAGCTTGCTGTGCTGCAGATGAAGCAGCAGCAGAGGCAGCTCCTTTCAGTCCTGCAGCAGCTGCTGTTGCTTTGGCAGCAGCTTGGTTTGCGACATCGGCTCCACTTGGTCCATGGTGCCCTCCGCCATATCCGCCTCCGACTATGACATAGCTTCCGCCGCCGCCATAGCCACCACCTCCACCTCCGTAGCCACCACCACCTCCGCCATAGGATCCCCGTTTGTCCTGGATTTATATAGATCAGATTTGGTATTAATTCAACATTGTGTTCACTTGCATACATGCACATGCATACAAATATATTATTTCTATTTATATTTTCATCAGTTCATTTTTCTCTCTCCATGGTGTCACATGGTATGAAGACTTTCATAACAAATTACTATCCTTCTTTGGGTCAATAAGAATGTTTCCACATAATAAATGATAATAATAATAATAATAAAACTTACCCTCGGCGTTTCGTCAACGCTTCCTTTGGTGTCTTCAGCCAAGACAAGGCCTAAAGGAAGATGAAATTCGGATTAGTAATTTGTAATTGCCAGGAGTGTTTTGGAACTAAAGTAGTAGTATTGAATGCTAATATGTAAAATGAACTGGCAAACATGAGAACACGAAAAAATAAGAATGTTCTACTTTAGCACTAATAAGGACAAGGTTACAGCCCTATGTAATGTAGATAATTTCCTTATCTTTGGTAATGATGCCACTCCAGCATCAGCAGCCTATTCAGAATTAATCAATCATTTTCGACTTTAGGGAGCTGCATTTCAGCCAGTACCATCAAATGATAAATTGCAAGGTCACCAGTCCGTTATTCATGTACCGTCAGTAGACCTGTTTGTTCCCCACTGCCTGTCACTCCAATCCTAAACCTATGACTTCTTTATACATTACTGATTTGATTTTGCAGTCATTTTGTGTCTTGTTGTCACCCATTATTGTTAACATGAGCCTTTGTAAGGTCTCGTGCAAGATTTAGCCTTTGAATCATTAGAGTGGTCCTGTGGCCTGATTGGGACCTCTGGCCCCTTACACCAGACTCGTAAAGTCTCTTGTAAGATAGCGCCTTATATAGTTCACTCAGTCTTTTGCCTTATAGGCCTCATTGCAACCCATTACAGCTCACGCCATTCTCATGAGGTGTGATATCATATTCAATCTTGTCTAGCTCAATCCTTCAGTAAACATCTTGGGTCTCTTTAAAGCCCATTGCCGCA
>NC_087215.1:55385270-55410270 GCF_015104395.2 Macrobrachium nipponense | reverse complement strand
ACTGAAATGATATGTACAAAAATAATCATTATTGTAAAATACAGCGGTATTAAACATAAAAATCATCAATATTCTAAACATTAGTAACAATACCAAAAAATAATCATTATTCTAAAATACAGTAATAATACCAAAATATAATCATTATTCTAAAATACAGTAATAATATACCAAAAAATAGCCGTTATTCTAAATTACAGTAGTAATATTACCAAAATATAATCATTATTCAGAAATACGGTAGTGATATTACCAAAAAATAATTATTATTTTAAAATGCAGAAGTAATCTACCGAAAAATAATTATTCTAAAACACAAAATTTATATACCAAAAAATAATCATTTTTCTAAAATACAAAGTTAATATACCAAAATTAATCATTACTTGTAAATACAGAATTAATATATTATAAAATAATAGCTATTCTAAAATACAGAATTATTGTACCAAAAAATTTTTTTTTCTTGGTATATTCTGTATTTTAGAATAATGATTATTTTTTGTATATTCTGCATTTTAGAGTAAAAATTATATAATCATTGTTATAAATTACAGAATGAATATAAAAAAAATTCATTATCCGAAAACACAGAACTGATATACCAAAACATTATCATTTTTTGGTATATTAATTCTCTATTTTAGAATAATGGCTTTTTTAGGTATGTTAATTCTTTAATTAGTAACAATGATTATATGATAGCTGTTCTAAAATGCAGAATTAATATACCAAAAAATAATCATTATTCTAAAATACGGAATTACCATACCAAAAAATAATTATTTTTTGTATATTATTTCCGTATTTTAGAATAATGATTATTGTTTGGTATATTAATTCTGTAAGTTATAACAATGATTATATAATAACTGTTCTAAAATACAGAATTAATATACTAAAAAATAACCATTATTCTAAAATAAAGAAGTAATATATCACAAAGTAATAATTATTCTCAAATACATTAGTAATATACCAAAAAAACAGTCATAACAATATGGCTGATATGCACAAATGTTAGTAAACTTGATGTCATTTAAGTTTAGCTGTAACTGTACATCAGAGAATATGCAAAACGTTTACTGCGTCTCCCATTTGCCCTCTGGCACTAATTCGATGTGACTTCAGGAACGTTTTTGAGCACCGAACTGTGCCAAAACGTTTACTGTGCATCTCGCTCGGCGGATTGACTTCAAAAGTCTCCTCCACTTGTATTTATTGCCTTTCGTATCACATTTAGTCACTGGCGGTATTACGGTAAAAATAAAGCTTTAAAGCAGAATATATATATATATATATATATATATATATATATATATATATATATATATATATATATATATATATATATGTGTGTGGTGTGTGTGTGTGTGTGTGTGTATCACATTCTAAATTCGTTAAGGCTTAATCGTTTTATCTGTTTTTTTTTTTGGATCAGCGCGTCTGAAATATATATATATATATATATATATATATATATATATATATATATATATATATATATATAAACGCGCAAATCCAAACAACCCAGATAAATCAATGAAGCCGTAACGAATTCAGAATGTGATATATATATATATATATATATATATATATATATATATATAGATATATATATATATATATATATAGATATATATATATAGATATATATGTATATATATATATATATATATATATATATATATATTCACCTTAAAAGCTCCATTTTTACTGTAACACTGCCAGTGGTTAAATGTGATACAAAAGGCAATAAATACAAGTTGAGTAGAGGGGGTCCTTGTAGCATCCCTTCGGGCCCTAGCTTCAACACTTTCCTTCCTTTTACTCTACCTCCATTCATATTCTTTCATCCAACCTATTTTCCATCTTCTCCTAGCAATTGTTCCATAGTGCAACTGCGAGGTTTTACTCCTGTTACACCTTTGTGACCTTTTACTCTCATCTTTCCTTTCAACGCTGCATGACCTCATAGGAACCAGCGCCTGGGCTTCGGCCTAAACCGTATATTCTCTCTAAAACAGAGCTATGAATACTGATGCCGAATGATCTGAACTTCGGCCTCTGTGACATCAGTGACAGAAACTCCTGAAAGTTAAATCTGCGCACTGGTCGTCCTATTCCACACGAACCTTGGTTACAATTTTTACGAGAGAAGAAAACGTCCAAACATATTTGCCTTATACAGGATACCATACCAACCACAGTATAAACCGGGATGCATCGCGAATTGTTTATGGAAGTGCGTGTCTTTTCAAAGGCTACAGTCTAACGCCTCAGTGGAATGGTCGGCTTGGTGTTGGCCTGCCACTTCGGTGGCCGCGAGTTCGATTCTCAGGCATTCAATTGAGGCGTCAGAGATGTGTATTTCTGGTGATAGAAGTTCACTCTTGACTTCGTTCGGAAGTCACGTAAGGCCGTTGATCCCTTTGCTGAATAACCATTGGTTCCATGCAACATAAAAATACCATACAAAAAAACCAACAAAGGCTACAGCCTCGAAAGTTATTTATGTCCCCACGCTTAACCGGAACCCAACGAACTTTTTATCTTATTTGCCTGTCGTTTATAGATCCTTATAGAAATGGTTCTCCTCAGTGCTACCAAAACGTCTCTGTTAATTGTATATAGTCCAGAGGTCTATATCAGGACTTTTAAGCCCTTCAACATCCTACCGCCTTTGGGGCAAGTGTCTGTAAGTCGAATATTGGATCTTTCCCAGATAGTGCTAACAAAATTCGGAGTACGTTATCTTGGACTAATATTTCTTGGGGCTCAGTTTTTAACTGCGTTTGTTTAACTGCCTCTGATAAAAATCTGTATGTGAATATTTCTGACTGTTTGCCATTTGTTACATGTAGATCTCCGTGACAATCCACCAGATGAAGCACCTCTGGCGTGATCGGTATGGTCTTGGCCTGCTACCTCGGTGGCCGCGAGTTCGATTCTCGGGCATTCAACTGAGGGATTGGAGATGTGTATTTCTGGTGATAAAAGTTCACTCTCGACGTGGTTCAGAAGTCACGTAAAACCGTTGGTCCCGTTGCTGAATAACCACAATCTTTTGTTTAAGGTTTTACGGTCATCCCAACGGGCTTGTACTTATAAACACGCCGCAAAGGGGGATACTATCTGGAGTCCTTTGTTTAAGCTTTTACGGACATCCCTAACGGGCTTGTACTAAACACTCCGCAAAGGTGGATACATACCGGGTTAAAACCCTTGAGGGTCACTATATCAAGGATAGATCCCGGAAATCGTTATGGAGATACACCCGGAATGATAACGCTCTTCCTTCTCATTCATGTGCCACATTCTTTATTGAATGTACTTGTCTTAGACTTAACGAGAGTCCCAGGGGAACAAGCAACCAGACCGTGAACTCTTCATATAACTACACCGAGCGAGGGGAATAAAGCGTTGTCGCGCAGTTCGGTTTCCGCGTCACAACGGCGGCTTTCAAAGGGAGGAATGGATGTTGTTTATTTGTTGACAAAGCCAGAGCCGCTGACGTCAGCCCGATACTTTGGAAGGCAGCCAGAGGCGGTCTCGCAAAAGGCCGAGGAAAATGGGATCGTCCTCGTCTCGAGTCATCGTAGCGCATAGCACCGGTCTGAGCCTTCTTCTCTGGATCCTGGTCTGAGCTGTGACATTTATGGTCGCTTCTGCGATTTGGTCAGGTTTGGGAGAAGTTGAGGTGTCTCTTTAAATCGCCACGAAAAGTTTCTGTAGTGTAATCAATGTTTCTGTTTTCGTTAGCAGTGTATAATTTTTTAACCAATTGTTTTATTTATTTGCTTTATTTTTTTCTGTCTCTTTTTCTTGTTTCGCGTGCTAGCATTGTAGGAAATGGGTGCTTAGTTTGTAGTTCCAAGGAGCTTTTTTTCTCATTGTTTCATTTGAAAATATAAATATATATTCACACGCTTAAAAAATCGCAGTAGATGCACATAACTTCATTAAGTAAGCGAATACCACAGGAAAATGATAGGGAGAAATCCAAGCGCTTTCGCCTTTATTGTAGTTCCTCGCTGGACGTGTGGTTTTCGCGCTTGGCTGCCAATCCGGTGGTCCGAAGTTCGAATCCCGGCTCGGCCAACGCGGAATCAGAGGAATTTATTTCTGGTGATAGGAATTCATTTCTCGATATAGTGTGGTTCGGATCCCACAATAAGCTGTAGGTCCCGTTGCTAGGTGATCAGTTGGTTCCTAGCCACGTAAAAATATCTAATCCTTCGGGCCAGCCCTAGGAGAGCTGCAATCAGCTCAGTGGTCTGGTAAAACTAAGATATACTCAACTTAACTTCGTCTTTATTGAGACATCGTCAAAGAACGACGATGTCTTAATAAGAGTCGAAAGCGCTTGGATTTCCGCCTATTATTTTCCTGAGGTATTCGCTTTATCATATATATATATATATATATATATATATATAATATATATATATATATTATATATATATATATATATATATATATATATATATATATATATATATATATATATATTATATATATATATTATATATATATATATATATATATCTATTGCATTTGTGTGATTATATGTTTTACATAAGTTTTGAGACTGTAAGTCTGACTTGTCTGTCCTCTCCCCATCATACAGTATAAAATGTAACATTCCATGACTTGGAATCGGACATGTATGTAAATAACCTTATACATATACATGCTCGAGGTATTCATCTCCCCGTTTCGAGATGAACATTACCTCCGTAGAATAAGAAATATGCTTTATAATTAAATTCTGATTCATTCAAAGTATTCGTATTTTGTCAATTCAGCCCCAGTTTTAAAATGGGTAATCCATCTATTCTTCTCCTGTTTTATGCTCGGACTTTTTTCCCCTCTTTCTATTTCAGTCATCAGTTCGCTCTTCCGTGTCTGGGTTCCATAATCTGATATCGTGAGTGTCTGTCTGTCTGTTTTTATGCTTCCTCTAAAATCTGGTGGAAGAGAATCAATCACAGGCTTCGATGCCTCTGCTTCTACAGAGAGATATTTCCGAAATTGGCAACGTATTTTAGTATTGGCTTGTGGCTCTCTCTCTCTCTCTCTCTCTCTCTCTCTCTCTCTCTCTCTCTCATCTATTCTTTTTTCACTATCTGTACCTTCTCTCTCTCTCTCTCTCTCTCTCTCTCTCTCTCTCTCTCTCTCTCATGCATATAGTATACAAAGCTGAAGTTTTAGATATTTGTATCACGGGAATGTTTATACGAAATTCTTGCATGTGGAGTTTCTTCGTGTTATAGGTGTCCGATTACCCCTAGTCGTTGTACAGCCACCTCCCGGAAGTTTTAAGCGTTCATCCAATTTATTATGTGGAGGGTTATGGGAAAGGAAACCTAAAATCTATAAATATCCAGTGAGGTAAACAGGAACAAGGGGGGAGAATCCGGAAGTACGTTTGCCGCACGTAGCCACAGTATGAATTTTTATCACATCACTTTGTAACATGGCAGAGGGTGTTGGATACCGATTCCAATTACAAATACCCGAGTTCGATAGGGATTTGTAAGGTCGGAATCGGTATCAACTTGTACCTCACTTGTTGGCCGAGTCGGTAATACCACTGCAGTCCTGATTTCTCCTCTACGCGCTGGTTCGAATCCACGAGAGGACGAAATTATTATCAAAAAAAAAAAAAAAAGAAATTCCTTCCGTTAACATATATGGAATTATATTAATTCCGAGCTAGAGCGAATTTGATATTAAAGGACGTTTGTAGCTTAATGCATATAGTATACTATATATATATATATATAAGATATATATACATATAATATAATATATATATATTTATATATAATATTATATATATATATGTATATATATATATATATTATATATACTATATATATATAATATATATATATATATATTATATATATATATATGTGTGTGTGTGTGTGTGTGTGTATGTGTGTGTGTGTACATGCGTACATATGTAACGTTATATATATATATATATATATATATATATATATATATATATATATGATATATCTACAATATATATATATATATATATATAATATATATATATGTAGATGAGTAAATCATTGCATTTTTCCGTACTTCGAATTCCATACAAAAGTGCTTAAAAGTACAAAAATCAGAATGAAAAGGAAAAATGAAAGAGAAAAATACTGGCATGTTTCCTTTCCTGAACTAAGACCAGAAAAGAAGATTTTGTCTGATTTATGGGCCAAAATTTGAGCCTCAACGAAAAGCACGAGAAAGGAACAAAGGAACAAGAGGGAAACCGTATCCGCATTTCATTTTGTTTTGAAGTGTTGTATATTCATATACAATAAGTCTCAGCGAATATAATTACATTTATACTCAATCACATACACACGGAAACGCATTATATTTCTTTAAAAAAGAACTCGTGATGGTTTTTAATTAACAAATTGAACCTAACGAAAATATATTTGCTAGATGTAAGTGGCCCTTCTAACATCATACAACCCAAGGAAAGATGTAAATCAATCAGGACCATTGAAATATTAGTTTGTTCAGTGCTATTCGCACTGGGAAATTATATATCTCTGGATGTGTAGAAGTGATGTGAAAATGTAGACTGGGTATTGGAGTCTTTATGTTAATATTTATGGGAGATATGCACATAGTTCAGAGATGAAATGCTTTTATCCTTACCATTTCCCCAAGGGAACTTCAGGTGGTCAGATTTTAATTCGAATAGAAAATAATCTATTTTGATGCAGGTTTGTGAATACATAAATGGATCTACGACCTTTGCAGCATTCCCTAGCGGCTCCTTACTTCAGTGTTTGTCTAAGCCTTCCACTAAAGGCTTGTTCGTCCAAAGTTAAATATATCTTAGTTTTAGCAGACCACTGAGCTGATTAACAGCACTCCTAGGGCTGGCCGAAGGATCAGATTTTTTACGTGGCTAAGAACCAGTTGGTTACTTAGCAACGAGACCTACAACTTATTGTGGGATCCGAACCACATCGAGAAATTAATTTCTATCACCAGAAATAAATTCCTCTGGTTTCACGTTGGCAGAGCGGGGAATTGAACCCGGACCCTAAGATCGGTATTCGAGCACGTAACCGACTCGTCTAACAAGAAACAATAAAAAATTATTCGTCCAACACAGACTCTCGGGTATTCAGGTCATTAAAAACAAAGAACACATTATATTGACAAAAAGCTGTATTTCATAATATCATTACAAAGTATATGTTTCATTCAGCATCTCTTGCTACAGTGTTATATCTTGATAAAAAAAACAATGATTATTGCTAATCATGAACAAATACCCTTCGCAACTCCCATCTCATTTGTCTGGTAGTATAGCTCAATGTCCGTATCCACCTCTACTGCCATGAGCCTTAGCTTGAGCTGTGGCAGCAGCAGCCTGAGCCTTAGCAGCTGCTGCCTGGGCTGACTGTAGGTCATGGAGAGCGAGAGCTTGCTTCTGACTGAGTGAACTGGCAGCCTGCTGAGCCTGCCAAGCCATAGCCTGTTGAGAGTCAAGGAAGGCCTGAATGGCTGCGAGGGCGTTGGCAGCTTGCGCAGCGAGGGCACCAGCTTCAGCACTCGCCTGGCTTAAGCCACCCTGTAAAGACTGAGCTGAAGAAGCTGCCGAGGCAGCAGCCTGGACAGCCTGACTAGCTTGACTTGCTAGAGCAGATTCAGCAAAGGCAGCAGCTTGGGCCCCTTGAACTGCTTGCGTGATCTGCGCAGCTTGAGCCTGTTTCTGAGCGGCAGCAGCTTGCGCTGTCTGAGCAGCAGCAGAAGCGGCAGCCGCAGCCTGGCCAGCAGCGGCAGAGGCAGCAGCTTGAGCAGCTCCCTTCAGACCTGCAGCAGCTGCTGTAGCCTTGGCAGCAGCCTGGTTAGCAATGTCAGATCCACTTGGGCCATGGCTGCCACTGCTGCTGCCCCCACCAACAATGATGTAGCTTCCACCTCCTCCATAACCCCCACCTCCTCCGCCATACCCTCCTCCTCCACCACCTGATCCTCCCCCATACCCTCCTCCTCCTCCACCTGATCCTCCTCCGTAATCTCCTCCTCCACCTGACCCTCCTCCGTACCCTCCTCCCCCACCGCCTGATCCTCCACTGTACGCTCCGCCTCCACCACCTGATCCTCCCCCATATGCTCCGCCTCCTCCACCTGATCCTCCTCCGTAAAGCCCCCCTCCGCTTCCGTCTGATCCTCCACCATATCCTCCTCCTCCTCCACCTGATCCTCCTCCATAAAGCCCCCCTCCGCCTCCGTCTGATCCTCCACCATATCCTCCTCCTCCTCCACCTGATCCTCCTCCATAAAGCCCCCCTCCGCCTCCGTCTGATCCTCCACCATATCCTCCTCCTCCTCCACCTGATCCTCCTCCATAAAGCCCCCCTCCGCCTCCGTCTGATCCTCCACCATATCCTCCTCCTCCTCCACCTGATCCTCCGTAATCTCCTCCTCCACCTGACCCTCCTCCGTATTCTCCACCTCCTGATCCCCCATCATACCCTCCTCCTCCTCCGCCTGATCCTCCCCCGTAAATCCCTCCTCCTCCTCCTCCACCATCACCACCATACGAGCCACGCTTATCCTGTAAAGAAACAATGGAACAATTAACAAACATTCATGAACTCAAGAGTCGCTGCTTTCAATAGCAACTTGTGTGCGAAATGCACAACACATTGATAGAAAATTTGTGTGAATCTGGAATTCCTGTGATACAACAAGGATTCTTTTTCTTTCATAAATGATCAATATCGAATCATTTGTCTTTCAAGAACCTATTTTCAATCAGTGGATAAGATTTATATCATTTGAAACCTAAAGACTCTTGTAAATAATAGCGTGTTGCATTTATGCCCAGATTGATTTCAAGAAGGGATATTTATAAAATGTAGGAAGTCAGGAAATGATGACAAAAATAGGAAAAGAATGAAAGACAAATGAGTTGCGAATCAAATTTCATCTTATACATACGTAAATTTTCTTTTAAAAACATCTGCCAAAGCGGTGCACTTAATCGCTCATAAGCTAAACTATCGTATCACAGAAGAATTCTGGAATCTAAGAATTCAACTGAAAATTTATTTCACAAAGAATTTATCTGACGATTTATTTCAACTCGTATGAAAATGCTTGTAGAAATTGCGTCACAATGTCAAATTAAAAGCTGAATTAAAGCTGCACTAGGATGTTTAGAACATAGGGATTGTCGCAGACAGTTTTTTTTTTATTAAAGTTCATTTTATACATTATAAGAAATACTTACGCGTAAGACATCCTCCCCAACGTCTTTCTCAACATCCTTGGCAACATCCTTGTCGGATTTTTGCTCGGCTACGTCCATCTCTGCTAGGCATAGTCCTAAAGAAAAAATATATAAATATACACATACATACATATATTATATGAATATGTATGTATGTATAATGCATATATATATATATATATATATATATATACACACATACATAAAGACAGTGAGAAATTTCCGATTGAGAAATGAGTTAGACAGGGAGACCCCATCTCTCCTAAATTATTCACAGGATGCCTAGAAGAAGTTTTTAAGAATTTAGAATGGGAAAATGCAGGAATTAACATTTATGGGGAATACCTTAACAACTTAAGATTTGCAGATGACAGTTCTCCTCAGTGAATCAGGAGAGGAATTACAGAAGATGATAAAAGATTTTAGTAGAGAAAACAGAAATGTAGGACTGAAAATGAATATGAGTATAACTAAGATAATGTTCAATGAAAATGCAGAGACAAATACGGGTTATGGACGAACCTCTAGAGACTGTTAATGAATATACTTATTTAGGACAGACAGTAATTGTTTCCCCAGACATGAGACCGAAATTAAAAGAAGGATAAGCATGGGATCGAGAGCTTTCGGTAAACAAAATGAAATTATGAAAAGTAAAATGCCACTTTCTCTAAAAAGAAAAGTATTTAACCAGATGGTCCTACCAGTATTAACTTGCGCATCAGAGACTTGGAGCCTTACTAAAGCCTTAGAACAGAAGCTAGTTAGAACTCAAAGAGTTATGGAAAAAATGATGATGGGAATAACACTAAGAGACAGAAAAAATCAACATGGATACGAGAGCAAACTAAAGTAAAGGATATTCTAACAAAAAGTAAGAAAAAGAAATGTGTATGGGCAGGACATACAATGAGAATGTCAGGTAATAGATGGACTAAAAAGAATAACAGAATGGGTCCCTAGAGATTGTAAACGAAGCAGGGGAAGGAAGAGAAGACAATGGATTGACGAGCCAAGAAAATTTGCGGGTGTCTGAGGCCTTTGTCCTGCAGTGGATTAGCAATGGCTGCTGATGATGATGAAGATGAAGATATATATATATATATATATATATATCTATATATATATTATATATATATATATATATATATATATATATATATATACATATATATATACATATATATACATATATATATATATATATATATATATATATATATATATATATATAATATAACATATATATATAACATATATTATTTATTTATTTATTTATTATTTATTTATTGTTTGCTCGGTAAATATATCATATCGCTAAAAAAAGGATTATGATTCCGAATAAAGGGACTTTGAAATGGAAAGATAAAATTAGGAAGTCGGTACTTTTATAAAAGCAACTCAGTAACTGGCATTGGATTTATATTGTATATGTATATACCAAATAAAACTTTGTATTTATCAAATAAAACTTCAAAAGTATTACATTACATTTTTGTTGTACTACCATGTTCATCATTGAATTCAATCGACCTTATCAGCGATATTGGTAATTCAAGAGGAGAATATTGACACTTTTAAATCCAAGTGCCAGTTACTGGCCTGCTTTTATAAAGGTATCGACTTCCTAATTTGATCTCTCTATTTCAAAGTCCCGTTATTCGGAATCAAGCGATAAATAATTATATTAGACCATTCCTGAAACAAAAGGTATGAAAGTAGAGAAAATTATGATTAAAGTTATTGTTCTCTATTTAATAATTTTTTATCATAAGACTAAAAGAAACGGTTAGGCTAATTCGCCAACTTACTGTATGCATACCAAAATTGCATGTATTATTTTTGTGATTATGGTAAACCAAATCTTTTATTACTCGGAATTAATTGATAAGAATGAGCAGCTGAGCAAACAAACCGCATACCAAAAACAAAATTGATTTATTCGAGAGATGTTTGGCTTTACCTAAGCAGAGACAGAGAATCCAGAGATTTCGGGTCATGGTGGAGCGAGGTCCCAAGCGGAAGCTATTCCAGGAAGATGTGATGACTGCTGTCTCCCAGCATCCCCTTTTATACGCTCGGAAAAGTTGACAGCTAGTGTTCAAAATTTTGCAAAATTTGGCGTAAAAATCTGGAAGACAACCGCTATTCTGGTATTGCATATTAATAATTTTAGAGATTAAATATGCTTTATGCAAAGATCTCAAAGCGTTTCCCCACGATTTTAACCATGAGAAATAAATTGAATGCCAGATATTATACATGGCAACGTTTAGCAACATTTCACTAACTAAAACAATAAGAACAAGTCTCGTCTTTTGGGATGATCTGCAATGTCTCTGGTGAGGGAAGATCCTTTTGAAATGTAAAGAACAAAAGGTGAAAGACTTGAAAAGTCATTCCGGTCATAATAAGAGCGAGGTCTTCCTTTTAACTGCTGATGGGGCATCATAGAAAGGAGGGGATTTGTAAATCATGTTGGGTAATCATGTACAGAAATTAGAAAATGACTCTCTCTCTCTCTCTCTCTCTCTCTCTCTCTCTCTCTCTCTCTCTCTCTCTCTCTCTCTTGTGAAAAATATTCATCAGACATGTAACAATTATGAATAAATGTTTCTCTCTCTCTCTCTCTCTCTCTCTCTCTCTCTCTCTCTCTCTCTCTCTCTCTCTCTCTCTTTATCGATGATCGAGCGATCTGTCTATGGATCGACTTGCAAATAGCTAATTTCTAGTACAGTATTTTCTACCGATTTCTTTTAATCTGTGACCACTTTTCAGTACATAATAGTCAACAAAGAGGAAAATACTAATTTTTTATAATTGAATAATATTAATTATAATACGTCATCATGTCATTCCTGTGCCTTTGCTTTCACAAATCTCCGCTTATCTACAGTCTCCTGGTTCCTAACTCTTATCCAACTAGGCTTTATTTTCTCCCCGGGATGGTGTGAAAGACCTGTCCAGGTCATCCCCCATCTCTCTTGCATCATCTCACTGATATGTGGAATTTCTGTAATCTTCCTTCTGTCAGTTTCCCTAATCTCTTTTAGAAACAGCTTTATGCACTGGGCAGTATTTCTTCCTCTGTGTAGAAGAGAGGTGTTGTAACACAGCTAGCGTCTCTCTCGACCTTTCGTCTACCCCTTGTTAGTGAAGCTTTATATTTTGAGGAGTCTTTCTACCCTTCGTCAGTAAAGCCTTATATTTTGGGTGGTATATCTGCCCTTTATTAGTAAAGCCATACATTTTGGGTAGTAGACTTTCTACCCTTCAAGAGTAAAGCCTAATACTTTGGGTATTCTTTCTACCCATATTAATAACCCAAAGTAGCATTTCAACCTATTGTCAGTCAAGGCTTATGTTTTGTGTAGTTTTTCTGCCTTTCATAAGTAAAACCTTATATTTTGGGTAGTATTTCTTCCCTTAAACAGTAAAGCCTTATATTTTGGATAGTATCTCTACCCTTCATCAGAAAAGCCTTACATTTTGGGTAGTCCCTCAACCATTTATCTTTAAAGCCTTATATTTTGGGTAGTCTTTCTATCCGTTATCAGTTAAGCCTAATATTTTGGGTAGTCTTTCCGTCCATATTAGTAACCTAAAATAGTATTTTTACCCATTGTTAGCAATGCCTTAAGTATAGGGTAGTCTTCTGCCAGTTGTCAGTCTCCTTCCCAGCTTTATCCCTATTCGGGGTCGTCAGTAAAGCCTTATATTTTGGGTATTTTTTCTGCCCCTCGTCAGTAAAGCCTTATACTTTGGGGAGTCTCTCTGCCCCTAATCAGTAAAGCCGCATATTTTGCAATCTTTCCACCCATTGTCAGTAACCTAAAATAGTCTTTCATGTGTAAAGCCTTATACTTTAGATAATCTTTCTGCCCCTCATCTACAAATCCTTATATTAGGGTATTCTGTCTAAACTTTGTCAGTTAAGCCTTGTATTTTGTATAGCTTTCCTACTTCTCGTCAGTAGTAGGAAAGCATTCTAATATTCATTGTCTGTTTATCCCTCACAAAGAAAGCTTTGAATTTCTGGGTACTTTCACAACTCGTCTTGAGAAGGAAAACACTACATTACTCATTGTTTATCCGCCCCTTGAATGACAGGGATTGGAGAGACTACTGACAGTCCCGTTATTTTCCTTTTAGATAACAGTATTTGTAGGATTTTCCTTCTCAGTCTTTTATTTTTACCCACTGCTGCAGGTCAAGGCTGGTACCTACACAAGGTCAGCAACAGCAACAACAGCAGCAGCAACAACAGCAGCAACAACAGCAGCAGCAACAACCTATATTGCTCTTCTGAAGCAATCCTTTTATTGACGTTTATGTCGTCTTATTGTTTAGTGCTAAATCCCATCTGCGTCTTCTCCCGCCATCTTGGGGTAGTCAATTACTCGTACTCTTTTCCTTGCATTCTAATTCTCTCTGTTCCCCTTTTATCCTTATCTCTGTTCATTGGTGTTTCAGAAAGGGGGTTATTTTTAGGGTTGTTCACTTCGAGTCTGCATACGGAATCATTCTTTATGGTATCTTGCTTGCGACGGGAAGTGACTCTCAACCACCTTAGAATGGAATGAACACCCGGGGGAAGATAATGGAATCCTTTACATCTCCCCCATCCTTTTTTTTTTCAGCATCTCTTCATCTCGTTTATTTAAGCAACCTTTCTTGCCTCATTCACACAGCCACTACGATTTCTCAATGTGTATCGACGCCGGTGAATTTTGTTACCACGGTATTTTAACCTCCCCTGAACGAGATCTCAAGGTCCCTCATTGAGATTCCACCCAGTCCTTGAAAGGTACTTCTTCTTCGCTCTCCCTCTTATTACCCTTTCATCATCTTATAAATTTCCCTTTCATTCCAAACTGGGCGTCACGAAGTCGTCATTTCTCTCTCGCCAGGCACGTCTTCTCATCAGCCTCCGTTCTATTGCACCTCTGATTTTTAGTTCTCTGTAGAAGAAAATTGTTGCGATGGCTTTGTCTGGCCGTCCGCACTTTTTCTGTCCGCCCTCAGATCTTCAAAACTACTGAGGCTAGAGGGCTGCAAATTGGTATGTGGATCTTCCACCCTCCAGTCATCAAACATACCAAATTGCAGCCCTCTAGCCTCAGTATCTTTTATTTTATTTAAGGTTAAACCATAATCGTGCGTCTGGCAACAATAAAGGCCAGGTAACTACCGGGCCGTGGTTAAAGTCTCATGGGCTGCGGGTCATACATTATACCGAGACCACCGAACGATAGATCTATTTTCGGTGGCCTTGAGGGTACGATGTACAGAAAACTCGATTGCGCCGATGAAAGTTCTGTGCATTTTATACTTTTTTTTGTTGCTTTACTCATTCGTGTGTCGTTATTAAATGAGATTTGTCCCTCATATCTGTTTCTGTGGGGGATAGTGCCTCCAGTACACCTCACTCTGTGCGCTGTGGGCATTACTTAGGGTTCTCTCCAGCGTCCCTTCGGCCATAGCTGCAACCCTTTTCATTCCATTCACTGTACCTCCGTTCATATTCTCCTTTCTCCGTCTTACTTTTCAACGTTTAACAAGTTGGACGAGTGCGTTAAGTGCTCGCCTACCGATTCGGTAGTTGCGAGCTCGATTCTCCGCTCTGCCAACGTGGAATCAGAGAAATTTATTTCTGGTGATTAGAAATTCATTTCTCGATATAATGTGGTTCGGATTACACAATAAGCTGTAGGTCTCGTTGCTAGGTAATCACTTGGTTCCTAGGCACGTAAAACATATCTAATCCTTCGGGCCAGCCCTTGGAGAGCTGTTAACAAGCTCAGTGGTCTGGTAAACTAAGATATAAATGTACTTACACCTGAATCTATTCGAACCCGGTAGTGAGTACGGAAGTGTGATCGTGTTGGGTGATTTTAATGTTAAAGTATGTGTACTTGGTAGATATGGAGTTCATGAGGTAAATGAAATTAAAAAATCATCTTGGAACTGTCTTCCATGAGGAACTGATAGTTTTTGAATGCATAGTTCGTGAGAAAGACCATTTTAGATTCATTCATAGGAGAGAGTGTTGTGAGTAACAACTACGTAAAGAGATAGTACAGAGCAGTAAACAACATGTTGATGGAAGCTGGTAACGAGAGGAGGAATGGGTTAATTTATTTTTTATTTTTATCTGGCGAAGGTGAAAGTGAACACAGAATTCCCCGTGGGGGGGCTAGTGCCGTCAGTGCACCTCACTTCGACCCCTAGCTGCAACTACTTTCATTCCCTTTACTGTACCTCCGTTCATATTCTCTTTCTACCATCTTACTGTCCACCCTCTCCTAACAAGTGTTTCATAGTGCAACTGCCAGGTTTTCCTCTTGTAACACCTTTAAAACTTTTCCTGTCAATTTCCGTTTCAGCGCTGAATGGCCTTAGTTGAACCCCTGTGCTTGGCATAATACCAAAAATCTATATCAAAAGTCATATCAAATCAAATGAACACAGAATTGAAATAGGGTTGTAGGAAATGTTGCTATGAATGCAATGAAAACAAATATAGCAAGGAGGACGAAGGATACATTTTAGGAAAAGATGTATGAAAACAGGGTAATGGTGAAACAAACTAAAGTTGAAAAGTGCACAGGAATCTTTAAATTCAGAGTTTGTTATGAGGTCATCAGAAAAACAGGGTATTGGTGAAATAAACAGAAATTGAAAAGTTTATAGAAATCTTTCAATTCAGAGTTTGAGTTATGAGATCAGTGCTGCCATTTATGGCTTCAGACACGCGCGGGGGAGAAGTATAAATACGGTTGAGAAGGGACAGAGGTTGTTTGAAGTCCAGTTTTATGATTAAAAAAAGGGGTTGTGAAGGTATAATACCGAGACAAAAATTCCATCAGTTCAAATAAAGGGGAAAATAATATACATAATTAGACGTACAAAATGTCTTTCAACATGGAAATAATTAAAAGAAACGTACGTGTGTGTGTGTGTGTGTACGAGCGCACGAGTTTGTTCTGTTCAATCTTCCCTTTCGTTCATGTTTTTAGTAATCCTCATTCTGTTCCTTGTGAATAAGGACAACAGTACTTTTGTAATAGTCTTGTCTAGTTAAATTATTATTATTATTATTATTATTATTATTATTATTATTATTATTATTATTATTATTATTATTATTATTAAGATGGGGTTGTTAGAGAAAATAACGTAGATTACTGCTAAATCATTTATTATGTTATATGTCATTGACAATGCTTTATATAAGACAATAACTTAGTATATAAACTTGTTGACACAATTCTTAGAGCAACAAACATTCCGAGTCAGAACAGAAAACATTTTTTTATACATATCTTTTTCAAAAGCTACATTTAGTGACCATAACCACCGCCAGAGGTAGTCCCGTAACCCCCTCCGCTGCCCTGAGCCTTAGCCTGAGCCTTGGAAGCTGCCGCTTGTGCTTGGGCTGCCGCTGCCTGTGCTGACTGCAGGTCATTGAGAGCGAGGGCCTGCTTCTGGTTGAGGGAATTGGCAGCCTGCTGAGCCTCCCAGGCCATAGCCTGCTGGGAGTCAAGGAAGGCCTGGATGGCAGCCAGGCTGTTGGCAGCTTGTGATGCTAAGGCGCTCGCCTCAGCCGTCACTTCGTTCAGGCTGCCTTGTAGAGACTGGGCTGAAGAGGCTGCCAGACCGGCAGCTTGAACAGCCTGACTGGCCTGAGATGCCAAAGCTGATTCGGCAAAGGCAGCAGCTTGGGCTCCTTGAGCTGCTTGCGTGAGCTGTGCAGCTTGCGCCTGTTTCTGAGCGGCAGCAGCTTGCGCTGTCTGAGCAGCAGCGGCGGCGGTGGCTGCAGCTTTCCCGGCAGCAGCAGATGCAGCAGCTTGGGCAGCACCTTTCAGACCTGCAGCTGCTGCTGTGGCGTCAGCAGCAGCCTGGTTAGCGATGTCGGATCCACTTGGGCCGTGGCCGCCACTGCCAACAATGACGTAGCTTCCGCCTCCTCCCCCAGAACCACTTCCGTATCCTCCACCTCCTCCTCCTCCCCCTCCTGAGCCACCTCCATAACCATCTCCTCCTCCACTAATGAAGCCGCGCTTCCCCTGTCAATGGATTTTATTCTTAATTTTAGTGAAAAGAAAAAAAAGAGGTTGAAAATTCTTGTGGGTGAATGTAGGTGACAAAAAAAATTATTTTTAGCAGATTTTACAGAACGTTAACTGAAATACCCATTTGAGAAGTGATAATTTGGAAAGTAAATTATTATTATTATTTTTATTTAGATTACACAAATGTCTGGGAATTTTATAGATAACAGTTAACTCCAGGTCTGTCGGAAGAGTTTAGATTACAAACGCAGACTTTGGAAAATTCTCAAGTACCAAAAAGTATATCTTTTAAAATACCATAAAATGCAAAATACTGGAAAGACTTCTGAAATAACCCAGCTGGCCATAACGGTATAACTAAAAATTTACTGTTTAACTAAAAGTCAGTGAATTTTTAGATGGAAAACATTCATTACAAGGTTTGGAATAAATTTATGTAAGTAAATAAGTAAGATTTATTCTCACGAAATATATGAGACTCTCACCCTTGGTGTTTCCTCACTGGCGGATAATCCAGCGAAGGTAAGACCTAAAAGGAAAGGAATGATATTGCAAAATTAATATATTATAATAGAATCAGTATCTTGACGTTGGTGATAATATTGAAAACTAAAGCCTTATGTCACTGAAGGTACTGTGTGCAGTGTGCTAGTGGTCAAATGTGATTACAAAACATAAGATAACCTTTTAATTTATAGTATCATTGTTATTATTGAGAGTATCTCTAATAGTATAAGATATCGGTGCATAACTTATGTGCTAACATCAGCAATGACCAAACCTTATAGATATCCACATTTCCAACCATAATATGTCATAAATATTCTTTAACGTGTAGTTAATATTTTGAACAAGATAATGTTTATATTTCTCATATCTGGAGATTCTTCACTGACGTATTTATGGGTAAATCTTATGTTATTATATGCTTACCGAAACAGAGAAAAAAGGCCAACGTTCCCTTCATGTTGGTGACGAAATGAGCGTTCGAAGCGAATTGATGCCACGGAACAAGATGATACCTATTTTATACTCGTGTGACAAAGGTGGTAAAGAGTTGCCATATACTGCTATAAAAAATAAGGTTTTCCATGACCATACATGCCATATACTGCTAGATCATTGTTACCTAGCGTATTCATTGTTCTTGAAAGAAAATAACGTTGACTCTCTCTCTCTCTCTCTCTCTCTCTCTCTCTCTCTCTCTCTCTCTCTAACATAAAATTCTGGAAGATTTCATAGTAAATATGTTTTGCCTTTCTGGTATATTTTGTCTTGCTGACTCTCGTAAACATTTATGCATTTCTTTTTAATTGATTTAAATGATTTTGCATATATTTTGTCATAAAAATCATGTACCGAGATCAGCCGTTGTATTATTATTATTATTATTATTATTATTATTATTATTATTATTATTATTATTATTATGGAATTGAAATAATGTATCGAGTGATTTTTAAGCAAACTTAACATTTGCTATTTCATATGTGTATATATATACACACATATATATATAGTATATATATATATATATATATTATATATATATAGATATATATATATATATATATATATATATATATATATATATATATATATATATATATATTATATATATATATATATACATAAACACTTGTACGGGACACAGTATTAAAATATTATAGCAAGTTTTTGTATCGAAAATGGCACACAAAAATTTGGGATTCTTTAGCAAAGAGTAGACACAAAAATTTTTGGAACTATTTAAGAGGACCAGAGACTTACCCTTATCAATTTACGCGAAAGCAAGCAATACGTTGGAAAGTGAGGTGCGCTGAAAGTTCCCCTTTAGGATTTGGGTTTTGTCCAAATTTGCCTCCTATGCCCCAGTCTCCTGGCTTGGCAAAAAATCTCAACCTGGCATTGGAAAATCTTACCTCTCAGCCCTAAGGTTAATAACGTTTGATAGTGTTGCACATATATACATATATATATATATATATATATATATATTATATATATATATATATATATATATATATATATATATATATATATATATATATATATATAATGTATATATATAACTGGTAAAAATGTTGTTACAACAGAATCCCCTCTGATATCAGGAGCCCATAAAAACGCCAAAATACAGAAAGTAATATATATCGGCAGTCTCTGAAATTATTACTTACCTTCTGTATTTTGGCGTTTTTCTGGACTCCTTTTATTATATATATAAATACATATACATATACGTATATATATATACATAAGAAATATCTGCGTCTTTTTCCTAAGGGAACGAGAGAGAGTCTTTAGAGATTTTCGCTTATTTTTTTCTTGATTTTTGGAGGACCAAGGTAAAAAATTCTCCGTTTTAGGATATATTGCATCACCTTGTTCTTGATTGCTTAATGAAAAGCTGTTTTCCTTCCCAGCAGCTAAAGCTGTCCGACCTCATAGACTTCGGTCTCTGGGCAATTCTCAATGAACGTCCTGATTATCTCTATCCGCTTCGCACCCAATTCCTTCTTCGTTTAGTTGGCATTTAGATGATGCTGTGTAACCGTTTGGTTTTCCTCTTATCATTTGTAGATAGACGTCTGGAATCCTTCCAGCCAAACTCGGTACATTTTGTCGTTATTGCTATTTATATTTATATAGCTTCTCAAATGGATCACAGCTCATGCAGGATTCTGCCGTTTCCAAGGGGATGTACTATAAGTACTGACAACATTAGTAATTTGCTCATTTCAATCCTTCCATTGCTCTCTAGGGCTGCTAAATATTGAAATTTGAGTCATTAAATATGCACCTTGAATATAGGAGCTTTACTTCATACAACCATTATTCATATACAGGAAACATTTCTAATTTTTTTTAGGTGACGGTAAATGTGCATAGCCTGTATCACTTAAACTTACGATAATTTCACCGACCCTTACCGGAATTCGAACTTGGACTTTTTTTTAGGTTGAGGCATGGGTGACGTTGACTTAATATAGTTAGCCATCAGGCTAAATAAGAATTCATATCGAGTATCTAGTACGTATTCCTGTCGGAATCAGGATCCTTACTCGGAATCGAAGTTAACCCATCTCCACAAGCGTAGCATAGTAGTTGGTATTTAAAATATGCTAGACTATAGTAGATTCACATCAACCGTGCATCTGATGTCTAGGTCAGTCCCTTACAACGCTCCTAATTGGCTGTTGATAAGCCAATCACAGGGCTGGAACTCTCAGTCTCTAGAGAGAGTTCACATAGGCAGGATGTATCTACCATCTCTCCTGAGGGATACGTCTTTCAAAAGTATCCCTCAGGAAAAGTGGAACATACATTCTGAATGCCTATGTGAACTCTCTCGAGAGACTGAGAGTTTCCAGCCCTGTAATTGGGTTATCAACAGCCAATCAGGAGCGTCGTAAGGGACGGCCCTAGACAACAGATGCACGCTTAATGTGAATCTATTATAGTGACATGTATTATTGTCGTCTCATACACTTTGTGATTTACTGTATAAATATATAAATATAGTATATATATATATATATATATATATATATATATATATATATATATATATATATATATATATATATATATATAAATAAGAGAGAGAGAGAAAGAGAGAGATTTCGCCGTGTAGCCCGTATCAGAAATTCTTGAAATCACGTAAATTTTCTTATGAAAAAGGAAAGGGAAATTGGCAACGGCCTTTGGATCGAATTGGAAATTTATTCAATGAGGCGAATATCTAATTTTTCAATGGTGCGCACAACAGCGTGAAATGAGCTGGTTTCTTCTCTCTTTTTTTTCTTTCTCTCTTTAATCTTCAGTGATTTTGTCAGAGAAATCTTCAGTGGTTTTCTCAGTGTAATCTTCCTTGTTTTTTTCAGAGTAATTTTCAG
This sequence comes from Macrobrachium nipponense, assembly GCF_015104395.2. Classification (NCBI taxonomy): domain Eukaryota; kingdom Metazoa; phylum Arthropoda; class Malacostraca; order Decapoda; family Palaemonidae; genus Macrobrachium; species Macrobrachium nipponense. Next base: position 55,389,013 of record NC_087215.1, on the reverse strand, counting down.
TGATTTTCTGAGCAATCTTAAGTTTTTTCCTCAAAGTAATCTTCAGTGATTTTCTCAGAGTAATCTAAAGTGATTTCCTCAGAGTAATCCTCAGTGATTTTCTCTGTAATCGTCAGTGATTTTCTCAAAGTAATCTAAAGTGATTTCCTCAGTGTAATCTAAAGTGATTTTCTTAGGGTAATCTTCACTAACATTCTTAAAGCTACCATCAGGCATTTTCACAAGGTAATTTTCAGTAGTGTTCTCAAAGTAATCTTCAATATTTTTTGTTAAGTAATCTTCGGTAATTTCCTCAATGTAATCTTCCGTAATCTGCTTAGAGTTATTGTCACTGATTTTCTCAAAGTAATCTGTAATAATTTTCTCAAAGTAACCTTAAGTAAATTTATTCAAAGTAATCTTAAGTAAGTTGCTCAAAATGATCTTCAGTAATTTTCTCAAAGTAATCTTAAGTCATTTTCTTAAAGTAATCTTCTGTAATTTTATCAGAATAATCTTGAGTAATTCTATCATAGAAAATCTTCAACAATTTTAATTCGAAGCATTGCAAGATCAAATCATATACATCGTTAGTTTATACTCAGTACAAATTGACATTTGCATCAATTGAATTGCATTACGTGGTTTTGTGTAGGTGTATGTGTGTGTGTGTGTGTGCGCGCGCGCGTTACCAGGTTACTTCAAGAACAGTTGATCGTATCTTGAACGTTGGTGAATGTGACAAATTGTCGTCATAATGGAAACCATCTCATTGTGATTGTTCCAACTTCCAATCTTCAAGACATTGAAGATATTGTAAATTCAATATCGGATCCATTGATGATTATAATACCCTTGAAATCATTGTCAGAAATTATTAAAAGGTCTTGGTGTAGATATGTATTATTATTATTATTATTAGTATTATTATTATTATATTTGAATGATTGTAATGTGGCAAGTATGAGTCATTTACCGAAAAGCATACACACACAAACACACACACACACACATATATATATATATATATATATATATATATGTGTGTGTGTGTGTGTGTGTGTGTGTGTGTGTGTGTATATATATATATATATATATATATATATATATATATATATATAATTATATATATATATATATATATATATATATCTTCAATGATAATAAAATACGAGTGGTTCTTTTCTTGTTTGTCCTCCCACGGGTGACCGTAGGGAGACATGAAACAGCCACCACCCCTGCAAACATGTTTGTCCGCCCCGGAAGAAGGCAAGGTAGGAAGGGAACTGGGAGGATAGGGGAGACAGCAGCCCTGGCTGCCAGAGTCTTTACACTTCCGATCCATTTTTATGCATATCTAGACCTGAAAAGAGTAATAAAAATAATCATTAAAGGTTACCGACGACCCGGTTTTGCAAAAACAAAGTCCATAAACGTTTGGATAATTGCGGTATTTGGGAAAAATATGCCGGAATAGAAATAGACTATATCTTAGAAACCAGACCTGACCCAGGAAAATGAACTGTATTTTTTAATTCAGCTGCAAAAAGGGTCCTGAATCCGTTGGAAAAAGAAAAAAAACAAACAAACAAACAAAAACGCAGGCCAGTGATATATATATATACATATATATATATATATATATATATATATATATATATATATATATATATATATATATATATATATATATAAATGTGTGTGTTTGTAAAATATCCTCAACTTCCTGCGTCTAAAATATTAAAATGTGTACATTATGTTACAACATTATAGACCTAAAACTTTAAGAGTAAAAAAAAATTACATATAATCATAAGAAACAACATTGCTCTGTTGTAAACAAACAATTGTTCACACCAAGATCCTTAAACCCAGTCAAGCAAATGCGTAAGTATGCGTCGAAATCTCTTCTACTTATGGTAAGACTCCGGCTATAGTAAGACTCCGGTTTTGATAAGACTCCGGTTATAGTAAGACACCAGTTATAATAAGACTCCGATTATAGTAAGACTCCGGTTATGATAAGACTCCGATTATAGTAAGACTCCGGTTATAGTAAGACTCCGATTATAGTAAGACTCCGGTTATAATAAGACTCCGGTTAAAAATAAGACCCTGATTACAGTAAGACTCGGTTATAGTAAAGACTCCGATTATAGTAAAAACTCCGGTATAATAAGACTCCGATTATTAGTACAACTCCAGTTATAATAAGACTCGTGTTATAGTAAGATTCCAGTTGTGTAGTAAGACTCCAATTATAGTAAGACTCCGATTATAGTAAGACTCCGGTTATAATAAGACTCCGATTATAGTAAGACTCCGGTTATAATAAGACTCCGATTATAGTAAGACTCCGGTTATAATAAGACTCCGATTATAGTAAGACTCCGTTTATAATAAGACTCCGGTTATAATAAGACTCCGATTATAGGAAGACTGCGATTTTAGTAAGACTCCGATTATAGTAAGACTCCAATTATAGTAAGACTCCGGTTATATTAAGACTCCGGTTATAATAAGACTCCGGTTATAATAAGACTTTGATTATAGGAAGACTCCGATTATAGTAAGCCTCCGATTATAGTAAGACTCCGGCTATAATAAGACTCCGATTATAGTAAGACTCCGGTTATAATAAGACTCCGATTATAGGAAGACTCCGGTTATAGTAAGATTCCGATTATAGTAAGACTCCGATTATAGTAAGACTCAGGTTATAATAAGACTCCGATTATAGTAAGACTCCGATTATAGTAAGACTCCGGTTATAATAAGACTCCGATTATAGTAAGGCTCCGGTTATAATAAGACTCCGATTATAGTAAGACTCCGGTTATAATAAGACTCGACATCCCCCTCCACGGAAGTTTGATGCCTCAAATCATTCAGTTTTATCTGTTTGTTTTGGTGCTGGAAGACTCGTTGGCATTTGCTTTTACTCCAGCAGTAAATATCATTAATGTTATGTCCTACTCTGTATGAAAGTTTCTCTCGTCCTTTTTGTCTTTTATGTCGTTCCTATACGATATTTTTTGGCAATACCGACTTTTGGAGCAACGCTATATATTATTTTCTGGAGTTGTTATTATTATCATCATTATTATTATTTAGAAGATAAATCCTTATTTGCATAAACAGGCCTACAGGTTCACTTGACTTGAAAAAGTTATGTAGTATATCTGTTTAACCAGACCACTGAGCTGATTAAACAGCTGTCCTAGGGCGGGCCCGAAGGATTAAATAATTAGAAACTAATTGGTTACCTAGCGACGGGACCTACAGCTTATTGTGTGATCCGAACCACATCGAGAAATGAATTTCTATCACCAGAAATAAATTACTCTGATTTGAAATTCGAACGTCTAGAGAGTAGGGTGTCCATTTGAAAGAATTTCTTTCGCTTCTTGTGTTATGTCATTAACATATATTTTTCTTCATATCTTTTGGGGCACCGCTCTATATCATTTTCTGTGTCTGTACACCTGCCACCTTGCCTGTCTGTCTGTCCGTCCGCCTATTCGTGTGTAAAAGAAAAGAAAAAGCTTCCCTTATCCATAAGGAAAGGGAAGACATCTGGTGTCGGCTGTATCCGAAAAGGGTCATAGTGTCGGGTGGAAACTGACAGCAGAGCCTCTCCTTAATTTCCTGTCGGGGAAAGATTCCACTTGTTGGGACAAGACGCTTGAACGACGCTTGCTAATGATAAACTCTATGACCTGACTTGAGGAATCACAGTGTTCGTTCATGCTATATATTGAATG